>NW_027076280.1:0-107518 GCF_963932015.1 Anas acuta | reverse complement strand
CATAAAGGCTCCCCTGGGGAGTTCAGTTGTACCCAAAGCCTTCCTTTGGGGGCACTTCTGGATGTGTGAATGGGGCTTGAAACACATTTTCTGTGGCCCGAGTTTTCAGTCTTCTGCCATGGTGGCTAGTGTTATATTTAGGGTTGCTTGTAAACAGCGAACACGGGGGGTCCAGTTGCGTATGGGCCTGCCTAAAGGCTCCCCTGGGGAGTTCAGTTGTACCCAAAGCCTTCCTTTGGGGGCACTTTTGGATGGTCGAATGGGGCTTGTAGCACGTTTTCTGGGGCCCGAGTTTTCAGTCGTCTGCCAGGCGGGCCAGGGTTATATTTAGGGTTGCTGTGAAAGAGCGAATACGGAGGGTCCAGTTGCATGTGGGGCTGCATAAAGGCTCCCCTGGGGAGTTCACTTGTACCCAAAGCCTTCCTTTGGGGGCACTTCTGGATGGGCGAAAGGGGCTTGAAACGCTTTTTCTGTGGCCCGAGTTTTCAGTCTTCTGCCATGCTGGCTAGGGTTATATTTAGGGTTGCTGTAAAGAGCGAACACGGAGGGTCCAGTTGCATGTGGGGCTGCGTAAAGGCTCCCCTGGGGAGTTCAGATGTACCCAAAGCCTTTCTTTGGGGGCACTTTTGGGTGGGTGAATTGGGCTCGTAACACATTTTCTGGGGCCCGAGCTTTCAGTCGACTGCCAGGCGTGCTAGGGCAATATTTAGGCTTGCGGTGAAAGAGTGAACCCGGAGGGTCCAGTTGCATGTGGGGCTGCATAAAGGCTCCCCTGGGGAGTTCAGTTGTACCCAAAGCCTTCCTTTGGGGGCACTTCTGGATGGGTGAATGGGGCTTGAAACGCATTTTCTGGAGCCCGAGTTTTTAGTCTTCTGCCATGGTGGCAAGGGGTATATTTAGGGTTGCTCGTAAACAGTGAACAAGGAGGGTCCAGTTGCATGTGGGGCTGCGTAAAGGCTCCCCTGGGGAGTTCACTTGTACCCAAAGCCTTCCTCTGGGGGCACTTTGGGATGGGCGAATTAGGCTATTAACAGTTTTTCTGAGGCCCGAGTTTTCAGTCGACTGCCATGCGGGCCAGGGTTATATTTAGGGTTGCTGTGAAAGAGCGAATACGGAGGGTCCAGTTGCATGTGGGGCTGCATAAAGGCTCCCCTGGGGAGTTCACTTGTACCCAAAGCCTTCCTTTGGGGGCAATTCTGGATGGGCGAAAGGGTCTTGAAACGCTTTTTCTGTGGCCCGAGTTTTCAGTCTTCTGCCATGCTGGCTAGGGTTATATTTAGGGTTGCTGTAAAGAGCGAACACGGAGAGTCCAGTTGCATGTGGGGCTGCATAAAGGCTCCCCTGGGGAGTTCAGATGTACCCAAAGCCTTCCTCTGGGGGCACTTTTGGATGGGCGAATTAGGCTTTTAATGCATTTTCTGGGGCCCGAGTTTTCAGTCGACTGCCAGGCGGGCCAGGGCTATATTTAGGGTTGCTGTGAAAGAGCGAATACGGAGGGTCCAGTTGCATGTGGGGCTGCATAAAGGCTCCCCTGGGGAGTTCAGTTGTACCCAAAGCCTTCCTCTGGGGGCACTTTTGGATGGGCGAATGGGGCTTGTAGCACGTTTTCTGTGGCCCGATTTTTCAGTCGTCTGCCATGCGGGCCAGGGTTATATTTAGGGTTGCTGTGAGAGAGCGAATACGGAGGGTCCAGTTGCATGTGGGGCTGCATAAAGGCTCCCCTGGGGAGTTCACTTGTACCCAAAGCCTTCCTTTGGGGGCACTTCTGGATGGGCGAAAGGGGCTTGAAACACATTTTCTGTGGCCCGAGCTTTCAGTCGACTGCCAGGCGTGCTAGGGCTATATTTAGGCTTGCGGTGAAAGAGTGAACCCGGAGGGTCCAGTTGCATGTGGGGCTGCATAAAGGCTCCCCTGTGGAGTTCAGTTGTACCCAAAGCCTTCCTCTGGGGGCACTTTTGGATGGGCGAATGGGGCTCGTAACACATTTTCTGTGGCCCGAGCTTTCAGTCGACTGCCAGGCGTGCTAGGGCTATATTTAGGCTTGCGGTGAAAGAGTGAACCCGGAGGGTCCAGTTGCATGTGGGGCTGCATAAAGGCTCCCCTGGGGAGTTCAGTTGTACCCAAAGCCTTCCTTTGGGGGCACTTCTGGATGGTCCAAGGGGAATCGCAATGCGTTTTCTGAGGCCCGTTTTTCAGTCTTCTCCCATAGTGCCGAGGGCTATATTTAGGCTTGCGGTGAAAGATTGAACCCGGAGGGTCCAGTTGCATGTGGGGCTGCATAAAGGCTCCCCTGGGGAGTTCACTTGTACCCAAAGCCTTCCTTTGGGGGCACTTCTGGATGAGCGAATTAGGCTTTTAACGCATTTTCTGTGGCCCGAGTTTTCAGTCTTCTGCCATGCTGGCTAGGGTTATATTTAGGGTTGCTGTAAAGAGCGAACACGGAGGGTCCAGTTGCATGTGGGGCTGCGTAAAGGCTCCCCTGGGGAGTTCAGATGTACCCAAAGCCTTCCTTTGGGGGCACTTTTGGGTGGGTGAATGGGGCTCGTAACACATTTTCTGGGGCCCGAGCTTTCAGTCGACTGCCAGGCGTGCTAGGGCTATATTTAGGCTTGCGGTGAAAGAGTGAACCCGGAGGTTCCAGTTGCATGTGGGGCTGCATAAAGGCTCCCCTGGGGGGTTCAGTTGTACCCAAAGCCTTCCTTTGGGGGCACTTCTGGATGAGTGAATGGGGCTTGAAACGCATTTTCTGTGGCCTGAGTTTTCAGTCTTCTGCCATGCTGGCTAGGGTTATATTTAGGGTTGCTGTAAAGAGCGAACACGGAGGGTCCAGTTGCATGTGGGGCTGCGTAAAGGCTCCCCTGGGGAGTTCAGATGTACCCAAAGCCTTCCTTTGGGGGCACTTTTGGATGGGCGAATGGGGCTCGTAACACATTTTCTGTGGCCCGAGCTTTCAGTCGACTGCCAGGCGTGCTAGGGCTATATTTAGGCTTGCGGTGAAAGAGTGAACCCGGAGGGTCCAGTTGCATGTGGGGCTGCATAAAGGCTCCCCTGGGGAGTTCAGTTGTACCCAAAGCCTTCCTCTGGGGGCACTTTTGGATGGGCGAATGGGGCTCGTAACACATTTTCTGTGGCCCGAGCTTTCAGTCGACTGCCAGGCGTGCTAGGGCTATATTTAGGCTTGCGGTGAAAGAATGAACCCGGAGGGTCCAGTTGCATGTGGGGCTGCATAAAGGCTCCCCTGGGGAGTTCAGTTGTACCCAAAGCCTTCCTTTGGGGGCACTTCTGGATGGTCCAAAGGGAATCGCAATGCGTTTTCTGAGGCCCGTTTTTCAGCCTTCTCCCATAGTGCCGAGGGCTATATTTAGGCTTGCGGTGAAAGTGTGAACCCGGAGGGTCCAGTTGCATGTGGGGCTGCATAAAGGCTCCCCTGGGGAGTTCACTTGTACCCAAAGCCTTCCTTTGGGGGCGCTTCTGGATGAGCGAATTAGGCTTTTAACGCATTTTCTGTGGCCCGAGTTTTCAGTCTTCTGACATGGTGGCTAGGGGTATATTTAGGGTTGCTCGTAAACAGTGAACAAGGAGGGTCCAGTTGCATGTGGGGCTGCGTAAAGGCTCCCCTGGGGAGTTCAGTTGTACCCAAAGGCTTCCTCTGGGGGCACTTCTGGATGGGTGAATGGGGCTTGAAACGCATTTTCTGGAGCCCGAGTTTTCAGTCGACTGCCAGGCGGGCCAGGGCTATATTTAGGGTTGCTGTGAAAGAGTGAACCCGGAGGGTCCAGTTGCATGTGGGGCTGCATAAAGGCTCCCCTGGGGAGTTCACTTGTACCCAAAGCCTTCCTTTGGGGGCACTTCTGGATGTGTGAATGGGGCTTGAAACACATTTTCTGTGGCCCGAGTTTTCAGTCTTCTGCCATGGTGGCTAGTGTTATATTTAGGGTTGCTTGTAAACAGCGAACACGGGGGGTCCAGTTGCGTATGGGCCTGCCTAAAGGCTCCCCTGGGGAGTTCAGTTGTACCCAAAGCCTTCCTTTGGGGGCACTTTTGGATGGTCGAATGGGGCTAGTAGCACGTTTTCTGTGGCCCGAGTTTTCAGTCTTCTGCCATGCTGGCCAGGGCTATATTTAGGGTTGCTGTGAAAGAGCGAATACGGAGGGTCCAGTTGCATGTGGGGCTGCGTTAAGGCTCCCCTGGGGAGTCCAGTTGTACCCAAAGCCTTCCTTTGGGAGCACTTTTGGATGGGCGAATTAGGCTTTTAACGCATTTTCTGGGGCCCGAGTTTTCAGTCGACTGCCAGGCGGGCCAGGGATATATTTAGGGTTGCTGTGAAAGAGCGAATACGGAGGGTCCAGTTGCATGTGGGGCTGCGTTAAGGCTCCCCTGGGGAGTTCACTTGTACCCAAAGCCTTCCTCTGGGGGCACTTTTGGATGGGCGAATTAGGCTTTTAACGCATTTTCTGGGGCCCGAGTTTTCAGTCGACTGCCATGCGGGCCAGGGTTATATTTAGGGTTGCTGTGAAAGAGCGAATACGGAGGGTCCAGTTGCATGTGGGGCTGCATAAAGGCTCCCCTGGGGAGTTCAGTTGTACCCAAAGCCTTCCTCTGGGGGCACTTTTGGATGGTCGAATGGGGCTTGTAGCACGTTTCCTGGGGCCCGAGTTTTCAGTCGACTGCCAGGCGTGCTAGGGCTATATTTAGGCTTGCGGTGAAAGAGTGAAACCTGAGGGTCCAGTTGCATGTGGGGCTGCATAAAGGCACCCCTGGGGAGTTCAGTTGTACCCAAAGCCTTCCTTTGGGGGCACTTCTGGATGGGTGAATGGGGCTTGAAACGCATTTTCTGTGGCCCGAGTTTTCAGTCTTCTGCCATGCTGGCTAGGGTTATATTTAGGGTTGCTTGTAAACAGCGAACACGGGGGGTCCAGTTGCGTATGGGCCTGCCTAAAGGCTCCCCTGGGGAGTTCAGTTGTACCCAAAGCCTTCCTTTGGGGGCACTTTTGGATGGTCGAATGGGGCTTGTAGCACGTTTTCTGGGGCCCGAGTTTTCAGTCGTCTGCCAGGCGGGCCAGGGTTATATTTAGGGTTGCTGTGAAAGAGCGAATACGGAGGGTCCAGTTGCATGTGGGGCTGCGTAAAGGCTCCCCTGGGGAGTTCAGATGTACCCAAAGCCTTCCTTTGGGGGCACTTCTGGATGGGCGAAAGGGGCTTGAAACACTTTTTCTGTGGCCCGAGTTTTCAGTCTTCTGCCATGCTGGCTAGGGTTATATTTAGGGTTGCTGTAAAGAGCGAACACGGAGGGTCCAGTTGCATGTGGGGCTGCGTAAAGGCTCCCCTGGGGAGTTCAGTTGTACCCAAAGCCTTCCTCTGGGGTACTTTTGGATGGGCGAATTAGGCTTTTAATGCATTTTCTGGGGCCCGAGTTTCCAGTCGACTGCCAGGCGGGCCAGGGCTATATTTAGGGTTGCTGTGAAAGAGCGAATACGGAGGGTCCAGTTGCATGTGGGGCTGCGTTAAGGCTCCCCTGGGGAGTCCAGTTGTACCCAAAGCCTTCCTTTGGGGGCACTTCTGGATGGGTGAATGGGGCTTGAAACGCTTTTTCTGTGGCCCGAGTTTTCAGTTTTCTGCCATGGTGGCGAGGGGTATATTTAGGGTTGCTTGTAAACAGTGAACAAGGAGGGTCCAGTTGCATGTGGGGCTGCGTAAAGGCTCCCCTGGGGAGTTCAGTTGTACCCAAAGCCTTCCTCTGGGGGCACTTTGGGATGGGCGAATAAGGCTATTAACAGTTTTTCTGGGGCCCGAGTTTTCAGTCGACTGCCATGCGGGCCAGGGTTATATTTAGGGTTGCTGTGAAAGAGCGAATACGGAGGGTCCAGATGCATGTGGGGCTGCATAAAGGCTCCCCTGGGGAGTTCACTTGTACCCAAAGCCTTCCTTTGCGGGCACTTCTGGGTGGGCGAAAGGGTCTTGAAACGCTTTTTCTGTGGCCCGAGTTTTCAGTCTTCTGCCATGCTGGCTAGGGTTATATTTAGGGTTGCTGTAAAGAGCGAACACGGAGAGTCCAGTTGCATGTGGGGCTGCATAAAGGCTCCCCTGGGGAGTTCAGATGTACCCAAAGCTTTCCTTTGGGGGCACTTTTGGATGGGCGAATTAGGCTTTTAATGCATTTTCTGGGGCCCGAGTTTTCAGTCGACTGCCAGGCGTGCTAGGGCAATATTTAGGCTAGCGGTGAAAGAGTGAACCCGGAGGGTCCAGTTGCATGTGGGGCTACGTAAAGGCTCCCCTGGGGAGTTCAGTTGTACCCAAAGCCTTCCTTTGGGGGCACTTCTGGATGGGTGAATGGGGCTTGAAACGCATTTTCTGGGGCCCGAGTTTTCAGTCGACTGCCAGGCGGGCCAGGGATATATTTAGGGTTGCTGTGAAAGAGCGAATACGGAGGGTCCAGTTGCATGTGGGGCTGCGTTAAGGCTCCCCTGGGGAGTTCACTTGTACCCAAAGCCTTCCTCTGGGGGCACTTTTGGATGGGCGAATTAGGCATTTAACGCATTTTCTGGGGCCCGAGTTTTCAGTCGACTGCCATGCGGGCCAGGGTTATATTTAGGGTTGCTGTGAAAGAGCGAATACGGAGGGTCCAGTTGCATGTGGGGCTGCATAAAGGCTCCCCTGGGGAGTTCAGTTGTACCCAAAGCCTTCCTTTGGGGGCACTTCTGGATGGGTGAATGGGGCTTGAAACGCATTTTCTGTGGCCCGAGTTTTCAGTCTTCTGCCATGCTGGCTAGGGTTATATTTAGGGTTGCTGTAAAGAGCGAACACGGAGGGTCCAGTTGCATGTGGGGCTGCGTAAAGGCTCCCCTGGGGAGTTCAGTTGTACCCAAAGCCTTCCTTTGGGGGTACTTTTGGATGGGCGAATTAGGCTTTTAATGCATTTTCTGGGGCCCGAGTTTTCAGTCGACTGCCAGGCGGGCCAGGGCTATATTTAGGCTAGCGGTGAAAGAGTGAACCCGGAGGGTCCAGTTGCATGTGGGGCTACATAAAGGCTCCCCTGGGGAGTTCAGTTGTACCCAAAGCCTTCCTTTGGGGGCACTTCTGGATGGGTGAATGGGGCTTGAAACGCATTTTCTGGAGCCCGAGTTTTCAGTCTTCTGCCATGGTGGCTAGGGGTATATTTAGGGTTGCTCGTAAACAGTGAACAAGGAGGGTCCAGTTGCATGTGGGGCTACATAAAGGCTCCCCTGGGGAGTCCAGTTGTACCCAAAGCCTTCCTTTGGGGGCACTTCTGGATGAGCGAATTAGGCTTTTAACGCATTTTCTGTGGCCCGAGTTTTCAGTCTTCTGCCATGGTGGCTAGGGGTATATTTAGGGTTGCTCGTAAACAGTGAACAAGGAGGGTCCAGTTGCATGTGGGGCTGCGTAAAGGCTCCCCTGGGGAGTTCACTTGTACCCAAAGCCTTCCTCTGGGGGCACTTTTGGATGGGCGAATTAGGCTTTTAACGCATTTTCTGGGGCCCGAGTTTTCAGTCGACTGCCATGCGGGCCAGGGCTATATTTAGGGTTGCTGTGAAAGAGCGAATACGGAGGGTCCAGTTGCATGTGGGGCTGCGTTAAGGCTCCCCTGGGGAGTCCAGTTGTACCCAAAGATTTCCTTTGGGGGCACTTTTAATGGTCCAAGGGGAATCGCAATGCGTTTTCTGAGGCCCGTTTTTCAGTCTTCTCCCATTGCGCCTAGGGCTATATTTAGGGTTGCGGTGAAAGAGTGAACCCGGAGGGTCCAGTTGCATGTGGGGCTGCATAAAGGCTCCCCTGGGGAGTTCAGTTGTACCCAAAGCCTTCCTTTGGGGGCACTTTTGGATGGGCGAATGGGGCTTGTAGCACGTTTTCTGGGGCCCGAGCTTTCAGTTGACTGCCAGGCGTGCTAGGGCTATATTTAGGCTTGCGGTGAAAGAGTGAACCCGGAGGGTCCAGTTGCATGTGGGGCTGCATAAAGGCTCCCCTGGGGAGTTCAGTTGTACCCAAAGCCTTCCTTTGGGGGCACTTCTGGATGGGTGAATGGGGCTTGAAACGCATTTTCTGGAGCCCGAGCTTTCAGTCTTCTGCCATGGTGGCTAGGGGTATATTTAGGGTTGCTCGTAAACAGTGAACAAGGAGGGTCCAGTTGCATGTGGGGCTGCATAAAGGCTCCCCTGGGGAGTTCACTTGTACCCAAAGCCTTCCTTTGGGGGCACTTCTTGATGGGTGAATGGGGCTTGAAACGCATTTTCTGTGGCCCGAGTTTTCAGTTTTCTGCCATGCTGGCTAGTGTTATATTTAGGGTTGCTTGTAAACAGCGAACACTGGGGGTCCAGTTGCGTATTGGCCTTCATAAAGGCTCCCCTGGGGAGTTCAGTTGTACCCAAAGCCTTCCTTTGGGGGCACTTCTGGATGGTCGAATGGGGCTTGTAGCACGTTTTCTGTAGCCCGATTTTTCAGTCGTCTTTCATGCGGGCCAAGGTTATATTTAGGGTTGCTGTGAAAGAGCGAATACGGAGGGTCCAGTTGCATGTGGGGCTGCATAAAGGCTCCCCTGGGGAGTTCACTTGTACCCAAAGCCTTCCTTTGGGGGCACTTCTGGATGGGCGAAAGGGGCTTGAAACGCTTTTTCTGTGGCCCGAGTTTTCAGTCTTCTGTCATGGTGGCTAGGGTTATATTTAGGGTTGCTGTAAAGAGCGAACACGGAGGGTCCAGTTGCATGTGGGGCTGCGTAAAGGCTCCCCTGGGGAGTTCAGATGTACCCAAAGCCTTCCTTTGGGGGCACTTTTGGATGGGCGAATGGGGCTCGTAACACATTTTCTGTGGCCCGAGCTTTCAGTCGACTGCCAGGCGTGCTAGGGCTATATTTAGGCTTGCGGTGAAAGAGTGAACCCGGAGGGTCCAGTTGCATGTGGGGCTGCATAAAGGCTCCCCTGGGGAGTTCACTTGTACCCAAAGCCTTCCTTTGGGAGCACTTCTGGTTGGGTGAATGGGGCTTGAAACGCATTTTCTGGAGCCCGAGTTTTCAGTCTTCTGCCAAGGTGGCTAGGGGTATATTTAGGGTTGCTCGTAAACAGTGAACAAGGAGGGTCCAGTTGCATGTGGGGCTGCATAAAGGCTCCCCTGGGGAGTTCACTTGTACCCAAAGCCTTCCTCTGGGGGCACTTTTGGATGGGCGAATTAGGCTTTTAACAGTTTTCTGGGGCTTGAGTTTTCAGTCGACTGCCAGGCGGGCCAGGGCTATATTTAGGGTTGCTGTGAAAGAGCGAATACGGAGGGTCCAGTTGCATGTGGGGCTGCATTAAGGGTCCCCTGGGGAGTTCAGTTGTACCCAAAGCCTTCCTCTGGGGGCACTTTTGGATGGGTGAATTAGGCTTTTAACGCATTTTCTGGGGCCCGAGTTTTCAGTCGACTGTCAGGCGGGCCAGGGCTATATTTAGGGTTCTTGTGAAAGAGTGAACCCGAAGGGTCCAGTTGCATGTGGGGCTGCATAAAGGCTCCCCTGGGGAGTTCACTTGTACCCAAAGCCTTCCTTTGGGGGCACTTTTGGATGGTCGAATGAGGCTAGTAGCACGTTTTCTGTGGCCCGAGTTTTCAGTCTTCTGCCATGCTGGCTAGGGTTATATTTAGGGTTGCTGTAAAGAGCGAACACGGAGGGTCCAGTTGCATGTGGGGCTGCGTAAAGGCTTCCCTGGGGAGTTCAGATATACCCAAAGCCTTCCTTTGGAGGCACTTTTGGATGGGCGAATGGGGCTCGTAACACATTTTCTGTGGCCCGAGCTTTCAGTCGACTGCCAGGCGTGCTAGGGCTATATTTAGGCTTGCGGTGAAAGAGTGAACCCGGAGGGTCCAGTTGCATGTGGGGCTGCATAAAGGCTCCCCTGGGGAGTTCAGTTGTACCCAAAGCCTTCCTTTGGGGGCACTTCTGGATGGGTGAATGGGGCTTGAAACGCATTTTCTGGAGCCCGAGTTTTCAGTCTTCTGCCAAGGTGGCTAGGGGTATATTTAGGGTTGCTCGTAAACAGTGAACAAGGAGGGTCCAGTTGCATGTGGGGCTGCGTAAAGGCTCCCCTGGGGAGTTCACTTGTACCCAAAGCCTTCCTTTGGGGGCACTTTTGGATGGGCGAATGGGGCTTGAAACGCATTTTCTGGAGCCCGAGTTTTCAGTCTTCTGCCATGGTGGCTAGGGGTATATTTAGGGTTGCTCGTAAACAGTGAACAAGGAGGGTCCAGTTGCATGTGGGGCTGCGTAAAGGCTCCCCTGGGGAGTTCAGATGTACCCAAAGCCTTCCTTTGGGGGCACTTTTGGATGGGCGATTGGGGCTCGTAACACATTTTCTGTGGCCCGAGCTTTCAGTCGACTGCCAGGCGTGCTAGGGCTATATTTAGGCTTGCGGTGAAAGAGTGAACCCGGAGGGTCCAGTTGCATGTGGGGCTGCATAAAGGCTCCCCTGGGGATTTCAGTTGTACCCAAAGCCTTCCTTTGGGGGCACTTCTGGATGGGTGAATGGGGCTTGAAACGCATTTTCTGGAGCCCGAGTTTTCAGTCTTCTGCCAAGGTGGCTAGGGGTATATTTAGGGTTGCTCGTAAACAGTGAACAAGGAGGGTCCAGTTGCATGTGGGGCTGCGTAAAGGCTCCCCTGGGGAGTTCAGTTGTACCCAAAGCCTTCCTCTGGGGGCACTTTTGGATGGGCGAATTAGGCTTTTAACGCATTTTCTGGGGCCCGAGTTTTCAGTCGACTGCCAGGCGGGCCAGGGTTATATTTAGGGTTGCTGTGAAAGAGCGAATACGGAGGGTCCAGTTGCATGTGGGGCTGCGTAAAGGCTCCCCTGGGGAGTCCAGTTGTACCCAAAGCCTTCCTTTGGGGGCACTTCTGGATGGTCCAAGGGGAATCGCAATGCGTTTTCTGGGGCCCGCTTTTTCAGTCTTCTCCCATTGCGCCGAGGGCTATATTTAGGCTTGCGGTGAAAGAGTGAACCCGGATGGTCCAGTTGCATGTGGGGCTGCATAAGGGCTCCCCTGGGGAGTTCACTTGTACCCAAAGCCTTCCTTTGGGGGCATTTCTGGATGGGTGAATGGGGCTTGAAACGCTTTTTCTGTGGCCTGAGTTTTCAGTCTTCTGCCATGCTGGCTAGGGTTATATTTAGGGTTGCTGTAAAGAGCGAACACGGAGGGTCCAGTTGCATGTGGGGCTGCGTAAAGGCTCCCCTGGGGAGTTCACTTGTACCCAAAGCCTTCCTCTGGGGGCACTTTTGGATGGGCGAATTATGGCTTTTAATGCATTTTCTGGGGCCCGAGTTTTCAGTCGACTGCCAGGCGGGCCAGGGCTATATTTAGGGTTGCTGTGAAAGAGCGAATACGGAGGGTCCAGTTGCATGTGGGGCTGCGTTAAGGCTCCCCTGGGGAGTCCAGTTGTACCCAAAGCCTTCCTTTGGGAGCACTTTTGGATGGTCCAAGGGGAATCGCAATGCGTTTTCTGAGGCCCGCTTTTTCAGTCTTCTCCCATTGCGCCGAGGGCTATATTTAGGCTTGCGGTGAAAGAGTGAATCCGGAGGGTCCAGTTGCATGTGGGGCTGCATAAAGGCTCCCCTGGGGAGTTCACTTGTACCCAAAGCCTTCCTTTGGGGGCACTTCTGGATGGGCGAATTAGGCTTTCAACAGTTTTTCTGGAGCCCGAGTTTTTAGTCTTCTGCCATGGTGGCTAGGGGTATATTTAGGGTTGCTCGTAAACAGTGAACAAGGAGGGTCCAGTTGCATGTGGGGCTGCATAAAGGCTCCCCTGGGGAGTTCACTTGTACCCAAAGCCTTCCTCTGGGGGCACTTTTGGATGGACGAATTAGGCTTTTAACAGTTTTTCTGTGGCCCGAGTTTTCAGTTTTCTGCCATGCTGGCTAGTGTTATATTTAGGGTTGCTTGTAAACAGCGAACACGGGGGGTCCAGTTGCGTATGGGCCTGCATAAAGGCTCCCCTGGGGAGTTCAGTTGTACCCAAAGCCTTCCTTTGGGGGCACTTTTGGATGGTCGAATGGGGCTTGTAGCACGATTTCTGTGGCCCGATTTTTCAGTCGTCTGCCATGCGGGCCAGGGTTATATTTAGGGTTGCTGTGAAAGAGCGAATACGGAGGGTCCAGTTGCATGTGGGGCTGCATAAAGGCTCCCCTGGGGAGTTCAGATGTACCCAAAGCCTTCCCTTGGGGGCACTTTTGGATGGGCGAATGGGGCTCGTAACACATTTTCTGTGGCCCGAGCTTTCAGTCGACTGCCAGGCGTGCTAGGGCTATATTTAGGCTTGCGGTGAAAGAGTGAACCCGGAGGGTCCAGTTGCATGTGGGGCTGCATAAAGGCTCCCCTGGGGAGTTCAGTTGTACCCAAAGCCTTCCTTTGGGGGCACTTCTGGATGGGTGAACGGGGCTTGAAACGCATTTTCTGGAGCCCGAGTTTTCAGTCTTCTGCCATGGTGGCTAGGGGTATATTTAGGGTTGCTCATAAACAGTGAACAAGGAGGGTCCAGTTGCATGTGGGGCTGCGTAAAGGCTCCCCTGGGGAGTTCAGTTGTACCCAAAGCCTTCCTCTGGGGGCACTTTTGAATGGTCCAAGGGGAATCGCAATGCGTTTTCTGAGGCCCGCTTTTTCAGTCTTCTCCCATTGCGCCGAGGGCTATACTTAGGCTTGCGGTGCAAGAGTGAACCCGGAGGGTCCAGTTGCATGTGGGGCTGCATAAAGGCTCCCCTGGGGACTTCACTTGTACCCAAAGCCTTCCTTTGGGGGCACTTCTGGATGGGCGAAAGGGGCTTGAAACGGTTTTTCTGGAGCCCGAGTTTTCAGTCTTCTGCCATGCTGGCTAGGGGTATATTTAGGGTTGCTGTAAAGAGCGAACACGGAGGGTCCAGTTGCATGTGGGGCTGCGTAAAGGCTCCCCTGGGGAGTTCAGATGTACCCAAAGCCTTCCTTTGGGGGCACTTTTGGATGGGCGAATGGGGCTTGAAACGCATTTTCTGGAGCCCGAGTTTTCAGTCTTCTGCCATGGTGGCTAGGGGTATATTTAGGGTTGCTCGTAAACAGTGAACAAGGAGGGTCCAGTTGCATGTGGGGCTGCGTAAAGGCTCCCCTGGGGAGTTCAGATGTACCCAAAGCCTTCCTTTGGGGGCACTTTTGGATGGGCGAATGGGGCTCGTAACACATTTTCTGTGGCCCGAGCTTTCAGTCGACTGCCAGGCCTGCTAGGGCTATATTTAGGGTTGCGGTGAAAGAGTGAACCCGGAGGGTCCAGTTGCATGTGGGGCTGCATAAAGGCTCCCCTGGGGAGTTCAGTTGTACCCAAAGCCTTCCTTTGGGGGCACTTCTGGATGGGTGAATGGGGCTTGAAACGCATTTTCTGGAGCCCGAGTTTTCAGTCTTCTGCCAAGGTGGCTAGGGGTATATTTAGGGTTGCTCGTAAACAGTGAACAAGGAGGGTCCAGTTGCATGTGGGGCTGCGTAAAGGCTCCCCTGGGGAGTTCAGTTGTACCCAAAGCCTTCCTCTGGGGGCACTTTTGGATGGGCGAATTAGGCTTTTAATGCATTTTCTGGGGCCCGAGTTTTCAGTCGACTGCCAGGCGAGCCAGGGTTATATTTAGGGTTGCTGTGAAAGAGCGAATACGGAGGGTCCAGTTGCATGTGGGGCTGCATAAAGGCTCCCCTGGGGAGTTCACTTGTACCCAAAGCCTTCCTTTGGGGGCACTTCTGGATGGGCGAAAGGGGCTTGAAACGCTTTTTCTGTGGCCCGAGTTTTCAGTCTTCTGCCATGCTGGCTAGGGTTATATTTAGGGTTGCTGTAAAGAGCGAACACGGAGAGTCCAGTTGCATGTGGGGCTGCATAAAGGCTCCCCTGGGGAGTTCAGATGTACCCAAAGCCTTCCTTTGGGGGCACTTTTGGATGGGCGAATTAGGCTTTTAATGCATTTTCTGGGGCCCGAGTTTTCAGTCGACTGCCAGGCGTGCTAGGGCAATATTTAGGCTAGCGGTGAAAGAGTGAACCCGGAGGGTCCAGTTGCATGTGGGGCTACATAAAGGCTCCCCTGGGGAGTTCAGTTGTACCCAAAGCCTTCCTTTGGGGGCACTTCTGGATGGTCCAAGGGGAATCGCAATGCGTTTTCTGAGGCCCGTTTTTCAGTCTTCTCCCATAGTGCCGAGGGATATATTTAGGCTTGCGGTGAAAGAGTGAACCCGGAGGGTCCAGTTGCATGTGGGGCTGCATAAAGGCTCCCCTGGGGAGTTCAGTTGTACCCAAAGGCTTCCTCTGGGGGCACTTCTGGATGGGTGAATGGGGCTTGAAACGCATTTTCTGGAGCCCGAGTTTTCAGTCGACTGCCAGGCGGGCCAGGGCTATATTTAGGGTTGCTGTGAAAGAGTGAACCCGGAGGGTCCAGTTGCATGTGGGGCTGCATAAAGGCTCCCCTGGGGAGTTCAGTTGTACCCAAAGCCTTCCTTTGGGGGCACTTCTGGATGTGTGAATGGGGCTTGAAACACATTTTCTGTGGCCCGAGTTTTCAGTCTTCTGCCATGGTGGCTAGTGTTATATTTAGGGTTGCTTGTAAACAGCGAACACGGGGGGTCCAGTTGCGTATGGGCCTGCCTAAAGGCTCCCCTGGGGAGTTCAGTTGTACCCAAAGCCTTCCTTTGGGGGCACTTTTGGATGGTCGAATGGGGCTTGTAGCACGTTTTCTGGGGCCCGAGTTTTCAGTCGTCTGCCAGGCGGGCCAGGGTTATATTTAGGGTTGCTGTGAAAGAGCGAATACGGAGGGTCCAGTTGCATGTGGGGCTGCATAAAGGCTCCCCTGGGGAGTTCACTTGTACCCAAAGCCTTCCTTTGGGGGCACTTCTGGATGGGCGAAAGGGGCTTGAAACACTTTTTCTGTGGCCCGAGTTTTCAGTCTTCTGCCATGCTGGCTAGGGTTATATTTAGGGTTGCTGTAAAGAGCGAACACGGAGGGTCCAGTTGCATGTGGGGCTGCGTAAAGGCTCCCCTGGGGAGTTCAGTTGTACCCAAAGCCTTCCTCTGGGGTACTTTTGGATGGGCGAATTAGGCTTTTAATGCATTTTCTGGGGCCCGAGTTTCCAGTCGACTGCCAGGCGGGCCAGGGCTATATTTAGGGTTGCTGTGAAAGAGCGAATACGGAGGGTCCAGTTGCATGTGGGGCTGCGTTAAGGCTCCCCTGGGGAGTCCAGTTGTACCCAAAGCCTTCCTTTGGGAGCACTTTTGGATGGGCGAATTAGGCTTTTAACGCATTTTCTGGGGCCCGGGTTTTCAGTCGACTGCCATGCGGGCCAGGGCTATATTTAGGCTTGCGGTGAAAGAGTGAACCCGGAGGGTCCAGTTGCATGTGGGGCTGCATAAAGGCTCCCCTGGGGAGTTCAGTTGTACCCAAAGCCTTCCTTTGGGGGCACTTCTGGATGGGTGAATGGGGCTTGAAACGCTTTTTCTGTGGCCCGAGTTTTCAGTTTTCTGCCATGCTGGCTAGTGTTATATTTAGGGTTGCTTGTAAACAGTGAACAAGGAGGGTCCAGTTGCATGTGGGGCTGCGTAAAGGCTCCCCTGGGGAGTTCAGTTGTACCCAAAGCCTTCCTCTGGGGGCACTTTGGGATGGGCGAATAAGGCTATTAACAGTTTTTCTGGGGCCCGAGTTTTCAGTCGACTGCCATGCGGGCCAGGGTTATATTTAGGGTTGCTGTGAAAGAGCGAATACGGAGGGTCCAGATGCATGTGGGGCTGCATAAAGGCTCCCCTGGGGAGTTCACTTGTACCCAAAGCCTTCCTTTGGGGGCACTTCTGGATGGGCGAATGGGTCTTGAAACGCTTTTTCTGTGGCCCGAGTTTTCAGTCTTCTGCCATGCTGGCTAGGGTTATATTTAGGGTTGCTGTAAAGAGCGAACACGGAGAGTCCAGTTGCATGTGGGGCTGCATAAAGGCTCCCCTGGGGAGTTCAGATGTACCCAAAGCTTTCCTTTGGGGGCACTTTTGGATGGGCGAATTAGGCTTTTAATGCATTTTCTGGGGCCCGAGTTTTCAGTCGACTGCCAGGCGTGCTAGGGCAATATTTAGGCTAGCGGTGAAAGAGTGAACCCGGAGGGTCCAGTTGCATGTGGGGCTACGTAAAGGCTCCCCTGGGGAGTTCAGTTGTACCCAAAGCCTTCCTTTGGGGGCACTTCTGGATGGGTGAATGGGGCTTGAAACGCATTTTCTGGGGCCCGAGTTTTCAGTCGACTGCCAGGCGGGCCAGGGATATATTTAGGGTTGCTGTGAAAGAGCGAATACGGAGGGTCCAGTTGCATGTGGGGCTGCGTTAAGGCTCCCCTGGGGAGTTCACTTGTACCCAAAGCCTTCCTCTGGGGGCACTTTTGGATGGGCGAATTAGGCTTTTAACGCATTTTCTGGGGCCCGAGTTTTCAGTCGACTGCCATGCGGGCCAGGGTTATATTTAGGGTTGCTGTGAAAGAGCGAATACGGAGGGTCCAGTTGCATGTGGGGCTGCATAAAGGCTCCCCTGGGGAGTTCAGTTGTACCCAAAGCCTTCCTCTGGGGGCACTTTTGGATGGTCGAATGGGGCTTGTAGCACGTTTCCTGGGGCCCGAGTTTTCAGTCGACTGCCAGGCGTGCTAGGGCTATATTTAGGCTTGCGGTGAAAGAGTGAAACCGGAGGGTCCAGTTGCATGTGGGGCTGCATAAAGGCACCCCTGGGGAGTTCAGTTGTACCCAAAGCCTTCCTTTGGGGGCACTTCTGGATGGGTGAATGGGGCTTGAAACGCATTTTCTGTGGCCCGAGTTTTCAGTCTTCTGCCATGCTGGCTAGGGTTATATTTAGGGTTGCTGTAAAGAGCGAACACGGAGGGTCCAGTTGCATGTGGGGCTGCGTAAAGGCTCCCCTGGGGATTTCAGTTGTACCCAAAGCCTTCCTTTGGGGGTACTTTTGGATGGGCGAATTAGGCTTTTAATGCATTTTCTGGGGCCCGAGTTTTCAGTCGACTGCCAGGCGGGCCAGGGCTATATTTAGGCTAGCGGTGAAAGAGTGAACCCGGAGGGTCCAGTTGCATCTGGGGCTACATAAAGGCTCCCCTGGGGAGTTCAGTTGTACCCAAAGCCTTCCTTTGGGGGCACTTCTGGATGGGTGAATGGGGCTTGAAACGCATTTTCTGGAGCCCGAGTTTTCAGTCATCTGCCATGGTGGCTAGGGGTATATTTAGGGTTGCTCGTAAACAGTGAACAAGGAGGGTCCAGTTGCATGTGGGGCTGCGTAAAGGCTCCCCTGGGGAGTTCAGTTGTACCCAAAGCCTTCCTCTGGGGGCACTTTTGGATGGGCGAATTAGGCTTTTAATGCATTTTCTGGGGCCCGAGTTTTCAGTCGACTGCCAGGAGGGCCAGGGATATATTTAGGCTTGCGGTGAAAGAGTGAACCCGGAGGGTCCAGTTGCATGTGGGGCTGCATAAAGGCTCCCCTGGGGAGTCCAGTTGTACCCAAAGCCTTCCTTTGGGGGCACTTCTGGATGAGCGAATTAGGCTTTTAACGCATTTTCTGTGGCCCGAGTTTTCAGTCTTCTGCCATGGTGGCTAGGGGTATATTTAGGGTTGCTCGTAAACAGTGAACAAGGAGGGTCCAGTTGCATGTGGGGCTGCGTAAAGGCTCCCCTGGGGAGTTCACTTGTACCCAAAGCCTTCCTCTGGGGGCACTTTTGGATGGGCGAATTAGGCTTTTAACGCATTTTCTGGGGCCCGAGTTTTCAGTCGACTGCCAGGCGGGCCAGGGCTATATTTAGGGTTGCTGTGAAAGAGCGAATACGGAGGGTCCAGTTGCATGTGGGGCTGCGTTAAGGCTCCCCTGGGGAGTCCAGTTGTACCCAAAGATTTCCTTTGGGGGCACTTTTAATGGTCCAAGGGGAATCGCAATGCGTTTTCTGAGGCCCGTTTTTCAGTCTTCTCCCATTGCGCCTAGGGCTATATTTAGGGTTGCGGTGAAAGAGTGAACCCGGAGGGTCCAGTTGCATGTGGGGCTGCATAAAGGCTCCCCTGGGGAGTTCAGTTGTACCCAAAGCCTTCCTTTGGGGGCACTTTTGGATGGGCGAATGGGGCTTGTAGCACGTTTTCTGGGGCCCGAGCTTTCAGTCGACTGCCAGGCGTGCTAGGGCTATATTTAGGCTTGCGGTGAAAGAGTGAACCCGGAGGGTCCAGTTGCATGTGGGGCTGCATAAAGGCTCCCCTGGGGAGTTCAGTTGTACCCAAAGCCTTCCTTTGGGGGCACTTCTGGATGGGTGAATGGGGCTTGAAACGCATTTTCTGGAGCCCGAGCTTTCAGTCTTCTGCCATGGTGGCTAGGGGTATATTTAGGGTTGCTCGTAAACAGTGAACAAGGAGGGTCCAGTTGCATGTGGGGCTGCATAAAGGCTCCCCTGGGGAGTTCACTTGTACCCAAAGCCTTCCTTTGGGGGCACTTCTGGATGGGTGAATGGGGCTTGAAACGCTTTTTCTGTGGCCCGAGTTTTCAGTTTTCTGCCATGTAGGCTAGTGTTATATTTAGGGTTGCTTGTAAACAGCGAACACTGGGGGTCCAGTTGCGTATGGGCCTTCATAAAGGCTCCCCTGGGGAGTTCAGTTGTACCCAAAGCCTTCCTTTGGGGGCACTTCTGGATGGTCGAATGGGGCTTGTAGCACGTTTTCTGTAGCCCGATTTTTCAGTCGTCTTTCATGCGGGCCAAGGTTATATTTAGGGTTGATGTGAAAGAGCGAATACGGAGGGTCCAGTTGCATGTGGGGCTGCATAAAGGCTCCCCTGGGGAGTTCACTTGTACCCAAAGCCTTCCTTTGGGGGCACTTCTGGATGGGCGAAAGGGGCTTGAAACGCTTTTTCTGTGGCCCGAGTTTTCAGTCTTCTGTCATGGTGGCTAGGGTTATATTTAGGGTTGCTGTAAAGAGCGAACACGGAGGGTCCAGTTGCATGTGGGGCTGCGTAAAGGCTCCCCTGGGGAGTTCAGATGTACCCAAAGCCTTCCTTTGGGGGCACTTTTGGATGGGCGAATGGGGCTCGTAACACATTTTCTGTGGCCCGAGCTTTCAGTCGACTGCCAGGCGTGCTAGGGCTATATTTAGGCTTGCGGTGAAAGAGTGAACCCGGAGGGTCCAGTTGCATGTGGGGCTGCATAAAGGCTCCCCTGGGGAGTTCACTTGTACCCAAAGCCTTCCTTTGGGAGCACTTCTGGTTGGGTAAATGGGGCTTGAAACGCATTTTCTGGAGCCCGAGTTTTCAGTCTTCTGCCAAGGTGGCTAGGGGTATATTTAGGGTTGCTCGTAAACAGTGAACAAGGAGGGTCCAGTTGCATGTGGGGCTGCATAAAGGCTCCCCTGGGGAGTTCACTTGTACCCAAAGCCTTCCTCTGGGGGCACTTTTGGATGGGCTAATTAGGCTTTTAACAGTTTTCTGGGGCTTGAGTTTTCAGTCGACTGCCAGGCGGGCCAGGGCTATATTTAGGGTTGCTGTGAAAGAGCGAATACGGAGGGTCCAGTTGCATGTGGGGCTGCATTAAGGCTCCCCTGGGGAGTTCAGTTGTACCCAAAGCCTTCCTCTGGGGGCACTTTTGGATGGGTGAATTAGGCTTTTAACGCATTTTCTGGGGCCCGAGTTTTCAGTCGACTGCCAGGCGGGCCAGGGCTATATTTAGGGTTCTTGTGAAAGAGTGAACCCGAAGGGTCCAGTTGCATGTGGGGCTGCATAAAGGCTCCCCTGGGGAGTTCACTTGTACCCAAAGCCTTCCTTTGGGGGCACTTTTGGATGGTCAAATGGGGCTAGTAGCACGTTTTCTGTGGCCCGAGTTTTCAGTCTTCTGCCATGCTGGCTAGGGTTATATTTTGGTTTGCTGTAAAGAGTGAACACGGAGGGTCCAGTTGCATGTGGGGCTGCGTAAAGGCTTCCCTGGGGAGTTCAGATATACCCAAAGCCTTCCTTTGGAGGCACTTTTGGATGGGCGAATGGGGCTCGTAACACATTTTCTGTGGCCCGAGCTTTCAGTCGACTGCCAGGCGTGCTAGGGCTATATTTAGGCTTGCGGTGAAAGAGTGAACCCGGAGGGTCCAGTTGCATGTGGGGCTGCATAAAGGCTCCCCTGGGGAGTTCACTTGTACCCAAAGCCTTCCTTTGGGGGCACTTCTGGATGGGTGAATGGGGCTTGAAACGCATTTTCTGGAGCCCGAGTTTTCAGTCTTCTGCCAAGGTGGCTAGGGGTATATTTAGGGTTGCTCGTAAACAGTGAACAAGGAGGGTCCAGTTGCATGTGGGGCTGCGTAAAGGCTCCCCTGGGGAGTTCACTTGTACCCAAAGCCTTCCTTTGGGGGCACTTTTGGATGGGCGAATGGGGCTTGAAACGCATTTTCTGGAGCCCGAGTTTTCAGTCTTCTGCCATGGTGGCTAGGGGTATATTTAGGGTTGCTCGTAAACAGTGAACAAGGAGGGTCCAGTTGCATGTGGGGCTGCGTAAAGGCTCCCCTGGGGAGTTCAGATGTACCCAAAGCCTTCCTTTCGGGGCACTTTTGGATGGGCGAATGGGGCTCGTAACACATTTTCTGTGGCCCGAGCTTTCAGTCGACTGCCAGGCGTGCTAGGGCTATATTTAGGCTTGCGGTGAAAGAGTGAACCCGGAGGGTCCAGTTGGATGTGGGGCTGCATAAAGGCTCCCCTGGGGAGTTCAGTTGTACCCAAAGCCTTCCTTTGGGGGCACTTCTTGATGGGTGAATGGGGCTTGAAACGCATTTTCTGGAGCCCGAGTTTTCAGTCTTCTGCCAAGGTGGCTAGGGGTATATTTAGGGTTGCTCGTAAACAGTGAACAAGGAGGGTCCAGTTGCATGTGGGGCTGCGTAAAGGCTCCCCTGGGGAGTTCAGTTGTACCCAAAGCCTTCCTCTGGGGGCACTTTTGGATGGGCGAATTAGGCTTTTAACGCATTTTCTGGGGCCCGAGTTTTCAGTCGACTGCCAGGCGGGCCAGGGTTATATTTAGGGTTGCTGTGAAAGAGCGAATACGGAGGGTCCAGTTGCATGTGGGGCTGCGTAAAGGCTCCCCTGGGGAGTCCTGTTGTACCCAAAGCCTTCCTTTGGGGGCACTTCTGGATGGTCCAAGGGGAATCGCAATGCGTTTTCTGGGGCCCGCTTTTTCAGTCTTCTCCCATTGCGCCGAGGGCTATATTTAGGCTTGCGGTGAAAGAGTGAACCCGGATGGTCCAGTTGCATGTGGGGCTGCATAAGGGCTCCCCTGGGGAGTTCACTTGTACCCAAAGCCTTCCTTTGGGGGCATTTCTGGATGGGTGAATGGGGCTTGAAACGCTTTTTCTGTGGCCTGAGTTTTCAGTCTTCTGCCATGCTGGCTAGGGTTATATTTAGGGTTGCTGTAAAGAGCGAACACGGAGGGTCCAGTTGCATGTGGGGCTGCGTAAAGGCTCCCCTGGGGAGTTCACTTGTACCCAAAGCCTTCCTCTGGGGGCACTTTTGGATGGGCGAATTATGGCTTTTAATGCATTTTCTGGGGCCCGAGTTTTCAGTCGACTGCCAGGCGGGCCAGGGCTATATTTAGGGTTGCTGTGAAAGAGCGAATACGGAGGGTCCAGTTGCATGTGGGGCTGCGTTAAGGCTCCCCTGGGGAGTCCAGTTGTACCCAAAGCCTTCCTTTGGGAGCACTTTTGGATGGTCCAAGGGGAATCGCAATGCGTTTTCTGAGGCCCGCTTTTTCAGTCTTCTCCCATTGCGCCGAGGGCTATATTTAGGCTTGCGGTGAAAGAGTGAACCCGGAGGGTCCAGTTGCATGTGGGGCTGCATAAAGGCTCCCCTGGGGAGTTCACTTGTACCCAAAGCCTTCCTTTGGGGGCACTTCTGGATGGGCGAATTAGGCTTTTAACAGTTTTTCTGGAGCCCGAGTTTTTAGTCTTCTGCCATGGTGGCTAGGGGTATATTTAGGGTTGCTCGTAAACAGTGAACAAGGAGGGTCCAGTTGCATGTGGGGCTGCATAAAGGCTCCCCTGGGGAGTTCACTTGTACCCAAAGCCTTCCTCTGGGGCACTTTTGGATGGACGAATTAGGCTTTTAACAGTTTTTCTGTGGCCCGAGTTTTCAGTTTTCTGCCATGCTGGCTAGTGTTATATTTAGGGTTGCTTGTAAACAGCGAACACGGGGGGTCCAGTTGCGTATGGGCCTGCATAAAGGCTCCCCTGGGGAGTTCAGTTGTACCCAAAGCCTTCCTTTGGGGGCACTTTTGGATGGGCGAATGGGGCTCGTAACACATTTTCTGTGGCCCGAGCTTTCAGTCGACTGCCAGGCGTGCTAGGGCTATATTTAGGCTTGCGGTGAAAGAGTGAACCCGGAGGGTCCAGTTGCATGTGGGGCTGCATAAAGGCTCCCCTGGGGAGTTCAGTTGTACCCAAAGCCTTCCTTTGGGGGCACTTCTGGATGGGTGAACGGGGCTTGAAACGCATTTTCTGGAGCCCGAGTTTTCAGTCTTCTGCCATGGTGGCTAGGGGTATATTTAGGGTTGCTCGTAAACAGTGAACAAGGAGGGTCCAGTTGCATGTGGGGCTGCATAAAGGCTCCCCTGGGAAGTTCAGATGTACCCAAAGCCTTCCTTTGGGGGCACTTCTGGATGGGCGAAAGGGGCTTGAAACGCTTTTTCTGTGGTCTGAGTTTTCAGTCTTCTGCCATGCTGGCTAGGGTTATATTTAGGGTTGTTGTAAAGAGCGAACACGGAGGGTCCAGTTGCATGTGGGGCTGCGTAAAGGCTCCCCTGGGGAGTTCAGATGTACCCAATGCTTTCCTTTGGGGGCACTTTTGGATGGGCGAATGGGGGCTCGTAACACATTTTCTGTGGCCCGAGCTTTCAGTCGACTGCCAGGCGTGCTAGGGCTATATTTAGGCTTGCGGTGAAAGAGTGAACCCGGAGGGTCCAGTTGCATGTGGGGCTGCATAAAGGCTCCCCTGGGGAGTTCAGTTGTACCCAAAGCCTTCCTTTGGGGGCACTTCTGGATGGGTGAATGGGGCTTGAAGCGCATTTTCTGGAGCCCGAGTTTTCAGTCTTCTGCCAAGGTGGCTAGGGGTATATTTAGGGTTGCTCGTAAACAGTGAACAAGGAGGGTCCAGTTGCATGTGGGGCTGCGTAAAGGCTCCCCTGGGGAGTTCATTTGTACCCAAAGCCTTCCTCTGGGGGCACTTTTGAATGGTCCAAGGGGAATCGCAATGCGTTTTCTGAGGCCCGCTTTTTCAGTCTTCTCCCATTGCGCCGAGGGCTATACTTAGGCTTGCGGTGCAAGAGTGAACCCGGAGGGTCCAGTTGCATGTAGGGCTGCATAAAGGCTCCCCTGGGGACTTCACTTGTACCCAAAGCCTTCCTTTGGGGGCACTTCTGGATGGGCGAAAGGGGCTTGAAACGGTTTTTCTGGAGCCCGAGTTTTCAGTCTTCTGCCATGCTGGCTAGGGGTATATTTAGGGTTGCTGTAAAGAGCGAACACGGAGGGTCCAGTTGCATGTGGGGCTGCGTAAAGGCTCCCCTGGGGAGTTCAGATGTACCCAAAGCCTTCCTTTGGGGGCACTTTTGGATGGGCGAATGGGGCTTGAAACGCATTTTCTGGAGCCCGAGTTTTCAGTCTTCTGCCATGGTGGCTAGGGGTATATTTAGGGTTGCTCGTAAACAGTGAACAAGGAGGGTCCAGTTGCATGTGGGGCTGCGTAAAGGCTCCCCTGGGGAGTTCTGATGTACCCAAAGCCTTCCTTTGGGGGCACTTTTGCATGGGCGAATGGGCTCGTAACACATTTTCTGTGGCCCGAGCTTTCAGTCGACTGCCAGGCCTGCTAGGGCTATATTTAGGCTTGCGGTGAAAGAGTGAACCCGGAGGGTCCAGTTGCATGTGGGGCTGCATAAAGGCTCCCCTGGGGAGTTCAGTTGTACCCAAAGCCTTCCTTTGGGGGCACTTCTGGATGGGTGAATGGGGCTTGAAACGCATTTTCTGGAGCCCGAGTTTTCAGTCTTCTGCCAAGGTGGCTAGGGGTATATTTAGGGTTGCTCGTAAACAGTGAACAAGGAGGGTCCAGTTGCATGTGGGGCTGCGTAAAGGCTCCCCTGGGGAGTTCAGTTGTACCCAAAGCCTTCCTCTGGGGGCACTTTTGGATGGGCGAATTAGGCTTTTAATGCATTTTCTGGGGCCCGAGTTTTCAGTCGACTGCCAGGCGGGCCAGGGTTATATTTAGGGTTGCTGTGAAAGAGCGAATACGGAGGGTCCAGTTGCATGTGGGGCTGCGTAAAGGCTCCCCTGGGGAGTCCAGTTGTACCCAAAGCCTTCCTTTGGGGGCACTTCTGGATGGTCCAAGGGGAATCGCAATGCGTTTTCTGGGGCCCGCTTTTTCAGTCTTCTCCCATTGCGCCGAGGGCTATACTTAGGCTTGCGGTGAAAGAGTGAACCCGGACGGTCCAGTTGCATGTGGGGCTGCATAAGGGCTCCCCTGGGGAGTTCACTTGTACCCAAAGCCTTCCTTTGGGGGCATTTCTGGATGGGTGAATGGGGCTTGAAACGCTTTTTCTGTGGCCCGAGTTTTCAGTCTTCTGCCATGCTGGCTAGGGTTATATTTAGGGTTGCTGTAAAGAGCGAACACGGAGGGTCCAGTTGCATGTGGGGCTGCGTAAAGGCTCCCCTGGGGAGTTCACTTCTACCCAAAGCCTTCCTCTGGGGCACTTTTGGATGGGCGAATTATGGCTTTTAATGCATTTTCTGGGGCCCGAGTTTTCAGTGGACTGCCAGGCCGGCCAGGGCTATATTTAGGGTTGCTGTGAAAGAGCGAATACGGAGGGTCCAGTTGCATGTGGGGCTGCGTTAAGGCTCCCCTGGGGAGTCCAGTTGTACCCAAAGCCTTCCTTTGGGAGCACTTTTGGATGGTCCAAGGGGAATCGCAATGCGTTTTCTGAGGCCCGCTTTTTCAGTCTTCTCCCATTGCGCGGAGGGCTATATTTAGGCTTGCGGTGAAAGAGTGAACCCGGAGGGTCCAGTTGCATGTGGGGCTGCATAAAGGCTCCCCTGGGGAGTTCACTTGTACCCAAAGCCTTCCTTTGGGGGCACTTCTGGATGGGTGAACGGGGCTTGAAACGCATTTTCTGGAGCCCGAGTTTTCAGTCTTCTGCCATGGTGGCTAGGGGTATATTAGGGTTGCTCGTAAACAGTGAACAAGGAGGGTCCAGTTGCATGTGGGGCTGCATAAAGGCTCCCCTGGGGAGTTCAGATGTACCCAAAGCCTTCCTTTGGGGGCACTTCTGGATGGGCGAAAGGGGCTTGAAACGCTTTTTCTGTGGCCTGAGTTTTCAGTCTTCTGCCATGCTGGCTAGGGTTATATTTAGGGTTGTTGTAAAGAGCGAATACGGAGGGTCCAGTTGCATGTGGGGCTGCGTAAAGGCTCCCCTGGGGAGTTCAGATGTACCCAAAGCCTTCCTTTGGGGGCACTTTTGGATGGGCGAATGGGGCTCGTAACACATTTTCTGTGGCCCGAGCTTTCAGTCGACTGCCAGGCGTGCTAGGGCTATATTTAGGCTTGCGGTGAAAGAGTGAACCCGGAGGGTCCAGTTGCATGTGGGGCTGCATAAAGGCTCCCCTGGGGAGTTCAGTTGTACCCAAAGCCTTCCTTTGGGGGCACTTCTGGATGGGTGAATGGGGCTTGGAACGCATTTTCTGGAGCCCGAGTTTTCAGTCTTCTGCCATGGTGGCTAGGGGTATATTTAGGGTTGCTCGTAAAGAGTGAACAAGGAGGGTCCAGTTGCATGTGGGGCTGCATAAAGGCTCCCCTGGGGAGTTCACTTGTACCAAAGCCTTCCTCTGGGGGCACTTTTGGATGGGTGAATTAGGCTTTTAACAGTTTTTCTGTGGCCCCAGTTTTCAGTTTTCTGCCATGCTGGCTAGTGTTATATTTAGGGTTGCTTGTAAACAGCGAACACGGGGGGTCCAGTTGCGTATGGGCCTGCATAAAGGCTCCCCTGGGGAGTTCAGTTGTACCCAAAGCCTTCCTTTGGGGGCACTTCTGGATGGGCGAAAGGGGCTTGAAACGCTTTTTCTGTGGCCTGAGTTTTCAGTCTTCTGCCATGCTGGCTAGGGTTATATTTAGGGTTGTTGTAAAGAGCGAATACGGAGGGTCCAGTTGCATGTGGGGCTGCATAAAGGCTCCCCTGGGGAGTTCACTTGTACCCAAAGCCTTCCTTTGGGGGCACTTCTGGATGGGCGAAAGGGGCTTGAAACGCTTTTTCTGTGGCCCGAGTTTTCAGTCTTCTGCCATGCTGGCTAGGGCTATATTTAGGGTTGCTGTAAAGAGCGAACACGGAGGGTCCAGTTGCATGTGGGGCTGCGTAAAGGCTTCCCTGGGGAGTTCAGATGTACCCAAAGCCTTCCTTTGGGGGCACTTTTGGATGGGCGAATGGGGCTCGTAACACATTTTCTGTGGCCCGAGCTTTCAGTCGACTGCCAGGCGTGCTAGGGCTATATTTAGGCTTGCGGTGAAAGAGTGAACCCGGAGGGTCCAGTTGCATGTGGGGCTGCATAAAGGCTCCCCTGGGGAGTTCAGTTGTACCCAAAGCCTTCCTTTGGAGGCACTTTTGGATGGGTGAATGGGGCTTGAAACGCATTTTCTGGAGCCCGAGTTTTCAGTCTTCTGCCATGGTGGCTAGGGGTTATATTTAGGGTTGCTGTGAAAGAGCGAATACGGAGGGTCCAGTTGCATGTGGGGCTGCATAAAGGCTCCCCTGGGGAGTTCACTTGTACCCAAAGCCTTCCTTTGGGGGCACTTCTGGATGGGCGAAAGGGGCTTGAAACGCTTTTTCTGTGGCCCGAGTTTTCAGTCTTCTGCCATGCTGGCTAGGGCTATATTTAGGGTTGCTGTAAAGAGCGAACACGGAGGTCCAGTTGCATGTGGGGCTGCATAAAGGCTCCCCTGGGGAGTTCAGATGTACCCAAAGCCTTCCTTTGGGGGCACTTTTGGATGGGCGAATGGGGCTCGTAACACATTTTCTGTGGCCCGAGCTTTCAGTCGACTGCCAGGCGTGCTAGGGCTATATTTAGGCTTGCGGTGAAAGAGTGAACCCGGAGGGTCCAGTTGCATGTGGGGCTGCATAAAGGCTCCCCTGGGGAGTTCACTTGTACCCAAAGCCTTCCTTTGGAGGCACTTCTGGATGGGTGAATGGGGCTTGAAACGCATTTTCTGGAGCCCGAGTTTTCAGTCTTCTGTCATGGTGGCTAGGGGTATATTTAGGGTTGCTCGTAAACAGTGAACAAGGAGGGTCCAGTTGCATGTGGGGGCTGCATAAAGGCTCCCCTGGGGAGTTCACTTGTACCCAAAGCCTTCCTTTGGGGGCACTTCTGAATGGGCGAAAGGGGCTTGAAACGCTTTTTCTGTGGCCCGAGTTTTCAGTCTTCTGCCATGCTGGCTAGGGTTATATTTAGGGTTTCTGTAAAGAGCGAACACGGAGGGTCCAGTTGCATGTGGGGCTGCGTAAAGGCTCCCCTGGGGAGTTCAGATGTACCCAAAGCCTTCCTTTGGGGGCACTTTTGGATGGGCGAATGGGGCTCGTAACACATTTTCTGTGGACCGAGCTTTCAGTCGACTACCAGGCGTGCTAGGGCTATATTTAGGCTTGCGGTGAAAGAGTGAACCCGGAGGGTCCAGTTGCATGTGGGGCTGCATAAAGGCTCCCCTGGGGAGTTCACTTGTACCCAAAGCCTTCCTTTGGAGGCACTTCTGGATGGGCGAAAGGGCTTGAAACGCTTTTTCTGTGGCCCGAGTTTTCAGTCTTCTACCATGCTGGCTAGGGCTATATTTAGGGTTGCGGTTAAAGAGTGAACCCGGAGGGTCCAGTTGCATGTGGGGCTGCGTAAAGGCTCCCCTGGGGAGTTCACTTGTACCCAAAGCCTTCCTCTGGGGGCACTTTTGGATGGGTGAATTAGGCTTTTAACAGTTTTTCTGTGGCCTGAGTTTTCAGTTTTCTGCCATGCTGGCTAGTGTTATATTTAGGGTTGCTTGTAAACAGCGAACACGGGGGGTCCAGTTGCGTATGGGCCTGCATAAAGGCTCCCCTGGGGAGTTCAGTTGTACCCAAAGCCTTCCTCTGGGGGCACTTTTGGATGGGCGAATGGGGCTTGTAGCACGTTTTCTGTGGCCCGATTTTTCAGTCGTCTGCCATGCGGGCCAGGGTTATATTTAGGGTTGCTGTGAAAGAGCGAATACGGAGGGTCCAGTTGCATGTGGGGCTGCATAAAGGCTCCCCTGGGGAGTTCACTTGTACCCAAAGCCTTCGCTTTGGGGGCACTTCTGGATGAAGGAAGGGGCTTGAAACGCTTTTTCTGTGGCCCGAGTTTTCAGTCTTCTGCCATGCTGGCTAGGGCTATATTTAGGGTTGCTGTAAAGAGCGAACACGGAGGGTCCAGTTGCATGTGGGGCTGCGTAAAGGCTCCCCTGGGGAGTTCAGATGTACCCAAAGCCTTCCTTTGGGGGCACTTTTGGATGGGCGAATGGGGCTCGTAACACATTTTCTGTGGCCCGAGCTTTCAGTCGACTGCCAGGCTTGCTAGGGCTATATTTAGGCTTGCGGTGAAAGAGTGAACCCGGAGGGTCCAGTTGCATGTGGGGCTGCATAAAGGCTCCCCTGGGGAGTTCACTTGTACCCAAAGCCTTCCTTTGGGGGCACTTCTGGATGGGTGAATGGGGCTTGAAACGCATTTTCTGGAGCCCGAGTTTTCAGTCTTCTGCCATGGTGGCTAGGGGTATATTTAGGGTTGCTCGTAAACAGTGAACAAGGAGGGTCCAGTTGCATGTGGGGCTGCATAAAGGCTCCCCTGGGGAGTTCACTTGTACCCAAAGCCTTCCTCTGGGGGCACTTTTGGATGGGTGAATTAGGCTTTTAACAGTTTTTCTGTGGCCCGAGTTTTCAGTTTTCTGCCATGCTGGCTAGTGTTATATTTAGGGTTGCTTGTAAACAGCAAACACGGGGGGTCCAGTTGCGTATGGGCCTGCATAAAGGCTCCCCTGGGGAGTTCAGTTGTACCCAAAGCCTTCCTTTGGGGGCACTTTTGGATGGTCGAATGGGGCTTGTAGCACGTTTTCTGTGGCCCGATTTTTCAGTCGTCTGCCATGCGGGCCAGGGCTATATTTAGGGTTGCTGTGAAAGAGCGAATACGGAGGGTCCAGTTGCATGTGGGGCTGCATAAAGGCTCCCCTGGGGAGTTCACTTGTACCCAAAGCCTTCCTTTGGGGGCACTTCTGGATGGGCGAAAGGGGCTTGAAACGCTTTTTCTGTGGCCCGAGTTTTCAGTCTTCTGCCATGCTGGCTAGGGCTATATTTAGGGTTGCTGTAAAGAGCGAACACGGAGGGTCCAGTTGCATGTGGGGCTGCGTAAAGGCTTCCCTGGGGAGTTCAGATGTACCCAAAGCCTTCCTTTGGGGGCACTTTTGGATGGGCGAATGGGGCTCGTAACACATTTTCTGTGGCCCGAGCTTTCAGTCGACTGCCAGGCGTGCTAGGGCTATATTTAGGCTTGCGGTGAAAGAGTGAACCCGGAGGGTCCAGTTGCATGTGGGGCTGCATAAAGGCTCCCCTGGGGAGTTCACTTGTACCCAAAGCCTTCCTTTGGGGGCACTTCTGAATGGGCGAAAGGGGCTTGAAACGCATTTTCTGGAGCCCGAGTTTTCAGTCTTCTGTCATGGTGGCTAGGGGTATATTTAGGGTTGCTCGTAAACAGTGAACAAGGAGGGTCCAGTTGCATGTGGGGCTGCATAAAGGCTCCCCTGGGGAGTTCACTTGTACCCAAAGCCTTCCTTTGGGGGCACTTCTGAATGGGCGAAAGGGGCTTGAAACGCTTTTTCTGTGGCCCGAGTTTTCAGTCTTCTGCCATGCTGGCTAGGGTTATATTTAGGGTTTCTGTAAAGAGCGAACACGGAGGGTCCAGTTGCATGTGGGGCTGCGTAAAGGCTCCCCTGGGGAGTTCACTTGTACCCAAAGCCTTCCTTTGGGGGCACTTTTGGATGGGCGAATGGGGCTCGTAACACATTTTCTGTGGACCGAGCTTTCAGTCGACTACCAGGCGTGCTAGGGCTATATTTAGGCTTGCGGTGAAAGAGTGAACCCGGAGGGTCCAGTTGCATGTGGGGCTGCATAAAGGCTCCCCTGGGGAGTTCACTTGTACCCAAAGCCTTCCTTTGGAGGCACTTCTGGATGGGTGAATGGGGCTTGAAACGCATTTTCTGGAGCCCGAGTTTTCAGTCTTCTGCCATGGTGGCTAGGGGTATATTTAGGGTTGCTCGTAAACAGTGAACAAGGAGGGTCCAGTTGCATGTGGGGCTGCGTAAAGGCTCCCCTGGGGAGTTCAGTTGTACCCAAAGCCTTCCTCTGGGGGCACTTTTGGATGGGCGAATTAGGCTTTTAGTGCATTTTCTGGGGCCCGAGTTTTCAGTCGACTGCCAGGCGGGCCAGGGCTATATTTAGGGCTGCTGTGAAAGAGTGAACCCGGAGGGTCCAGTTGCATGTGGGGCTGCATAAAGGCTCCCCTGGGGAGTTCAGTTGTACCCAAAGCCTTCCTTTGGGGGCACTTCTGGATGGGTGAATGGGGCTTGAAACGCTTTTTCTGTGGCCCGAGTTTTCAGTTTTCTGCCATGCTGGCTAGTGTTATATTTAGGGTTGCTTGTAAACAGCGAACATGGGGGGTCCAGTTGCGTATGGGCCTGCATAAAGACTCCCCTGGGGAGTTCAGTTGTACCCAAAGCCTTCCTTTGGGGGGAATTTTGGATGGTCGAATGGGGCTTGTAGCACGTTTTCTGTGGCCCGATTTTTCAGTCGTCTGCCATGCAGGCCAGGGTTATATTTAGGGTTGCGGTGAAAGAGTGAACCCGGAGGGTCCATTTGCATGTGGGGCTGCATAAAGGCTCCCCTGGGGAGTTCAGTTGTACCCAAAGCCTTCCTTTGGGGGCACTTCTGGATGGGCGAAAGGGGCTTGAAACGCTTTTTCTGTGGCCCGAGTTTTCAGTCTTCTGCCATGCTGGTTAGGGTTATATTTAGGGTTGCTGTAAAGAGCGAACACGGAGGGTCCAGTTGCATGTGGGGCTGCGTAATGGCTCCCCTGGGGAGTTCAGTTGTACCCAAAGCCTTCCTTTGGGGGCACTTTTGGATGGTCGAATGGGGCTTGTAGCACGTTTTCTGTGGCCCGATTTTTCAGTCGTCTGCCATGCGGGCCAGGGCTATATTTAGGGTTGCTGTGAAAGAGCGAATACGGAGGGTCCAGTTGCATGTGGGGCTGCATAAAGGCTCCCCTGGGGAGTTCACTTGTACCCAAAGCCTTCCTTTGGGGGCACTTCTGGATGGGCGAAAGGGGCTTGAAACGCTTTTTCTGTGGCCCGAGTTTTCAGTCTTCTGCCATGCTGGCTAGGGCTATATTTAGGGTTGCTGTAAAGAGCGAACACGGAGGGTCCAGTTGCATGTGGGGCTGCGTAAAGGCTCCCCTGGGGAGTTCAGATGTACCCAAAGCCTTCCTTTGGGGGCACTTTTGGATGGGCGAATGGGGCTCGTAACACATTTTCTGTGGCCCGAGCTTTCAGTCGACTGCCAGGCGTGCTAGGGCTATATTTAGGCTTGCGGTGAAAGAGTGAACCCGGAGGGTCCAGTTGCATGTGGGGCTGCATAAAGGCTCCCCTGGGGAGTTCACTTGTACCCAAAGCCTTCCTTTGGAGGCACTTCTGGATGGGTGAATGGGGCTTGAAACGCATTTTCTGGAGCCCGAGTTTTCAGTCTTCTGCCATGGTGGCTAGGGTTATATTTAGGGTTGCTGTGAAAGAGCGAATACGGAGGGTCCAGTTGCATGTGGGGCTGCATAAAGGCTCCCCTGGGGAGTTCACTTGTACCCAAAGCCTTCCTTTGGGGGCACTTCTGGATGGGCGAAAGGGGCTTGAAACGCTTTTTCTGTGGCCCGAGTTTTCAGTGTTCTGCCATGCTGGCTAGGGCTATATTTAGGGTTGCTGTAAAGAGCGAACACGGAGGGTCCAGTTGCATGTGGGGCTGCGTAAAGGCTCCCCTGGGGAGTTCAGATGTACCCAAAGCCTTCCTTTGGGGGCACTTTTGGATGGGCGAATGGGGCTCGTAACACATTTTCTGTGGCCCGAGCTTTCAGTCGACTGCCAGGCGTGCTAGGGCTATATTTAGGCTTGCGGTGAAAGAGTGAACCCGGAGGGTCCAGTTGCATGTGGGGCTGCATAAAGGCTCCCCTGGGGAGTTCACTTGTACCCAAAGCCTTCCTTTGGAGGCACTTCTGGATGGGTGAATGGGGCTTGAAACGCATTTTCTGGAGCCCGAGTTTTCAGTCTTCTGCCATGGTGGCTAGGGGTATATTTAGGGTTGCTCGTAAACAGTGAACAAGGAGGGTCCAGTTGCATGTGGGGCTGCATAAAGGCTCCCCTGGGGAGTTCACTTGTACCCAAAGCCTTCCTCTGGGGGCACTTTTGGATGGGCGAATTAGGCTTTTAACGCATTTTCTGTGGCCCGAGTTTTCAGTCTTCTGCCATGCTGGCTGGGGTTATATTTAGGGTTGCTGTGAAAGAGCGAACACGGAGGGTCCAGTTGCATGTGGGGCTGCGTAAAGGCTCCCCTGGGGAGTTCAGATGTACCCAAAGCCTTCCTTTGGGGGCACTTTTGGATGGGCGAATGGGGCTCGTAACACATTTTCTGTGGCCCGAGCTTTCAGTCGACTGCCAGGCGTGCTAGGGTTATATTTAGGCTTGCGGTGAAAGAGTGAACCCGGAGGGTCCAGTTGCATGTGGGGCTGCATAAAGGCTCCCCTGGGGAGTTCACTTGTACCCAAAGCCTTCCTTTGGAGGCACTTCTGGATGGGTGAATGGGGCTTGAAACGCATTTTCTGGAGCCCGAGTTTTCAGTCTTCTGCCATGGTGGCTAGGGGTATATTTAGGGTTGCTCGTAAACAGTGAACAAGGAGGGTCCAGTTGCTTGTGGGGCTGCGTAAAGGCTCCCCTGGGGAGTTCAGTTGTACCCAAAGCCTTCCTCTGGGGGCACTTTTGGATGGGCGAATTAGGCTTTTAGTGCATTTTCTGGGGCCCGAGTTTTCAGTCGACTGCCAGGCGGGCCAGGGCTATATTTAGGGCTGCTGTGAAAGAGTGAACCCGGAGGGTCCAGTTGCATGTGGGGCTGCATAAAGGCTCCCCTGGGGAGTTTAGATGTACCCAAAGCCTTCCTTTGGGGGCACTTCTGGATGGGTGAATGGGGCTTGAAACGCTTTTTCTGTGGCCCGAGTTTTCAGTTTTCTGCCATGCTGGCTAGTGTTATATTTAGGGTTGCTTGTAAACAGCGAACATGGGGGGTCCAGTTGCGTATGGGCCTGCATAAAGGCTCCCCTGGGGAGTTCAGATGTACCCAAAGCCTTCCTTTGGGGGCACTTTTGGATGGTCGAATGGGGCTTGTAGCACGTTTTCTGTGGCCCGATTTTTCAGTCGTCTGCCATGCGGGCCAGGGTTATATTTAGGGTTGCTGTGAAAGAGCGAATACGGAGGGTCCAGTTGCATGTGGGGCTGCATAAAGGCTCCCCTGGGGAGTTCACTTGTACCCAAAGCCTTCCTTTGGGGGCACTTCTGGATGGGCGAAAGGGGCTTGAAACGCTTTTTCTGTGGCCCGAGTTTTCAGTCTTCTGCCATGCTGGTTAGGGTTATATTTAGGGTTGCTGTAAAGAGCGAACACGGAGGGTCCAGTTGCATGTGGGGCTGCGTAATGGCTCCCCTGGGGAGTTCAGATGTACCCAAAGCCTTCCTTTGGGGGCACTTTTGGATGTGCGAATGGGGCTCGTAACACATTTTCTGTGGCCCGAGCTTTCAGTCGACTGCCAGGCGTGCTAGGGCTATATTTAGGGTTGCTGTGAAAGAGCAAATACGGAGGGTCCAGTTGCATGTGGGGCTGCGTAAAGGCTCCCCTGGGGAGTTCAGTTGTACCCAAAGCCTTCCTTTGGGGGCACTTTTGGATGGTCCAAGGGGAATCGCAATGCGTTTTCTGAGGTCCGCTTTTTCAGTCTTCTCCCATTGCGCCGAGGGCTATATTTAGGCTTGCGGTGAAAGAGTGAACCCGGAGGGTCCAGTTGCATGTGGGGCTGCATAAAGGCTCCCCTGGGGAGTTCACTTGTACCCAAAGCCTTCCTTTGGGGGCACTTCTGGATGGGCGAAAGGGGCTTGAAACGCATTTTCTGGAGCCCGAGTTTTCAGTCTTCTGCCATGGTGGCTAGGGGTATATTTAGGGTTGCTCGTAAACAGTGAACAAGGAGGGTCCAGTTGCATGTGGGGCTGCGTAAAGGCTCCCCTGGGGAGTTCAGATGTACCCAAAGCCTTCCTTTGGGGGCACTTTTGGATGGGCGAATTAGGCTTTTAATGCATTTTCTGGGGCCCGAGTTTTCAGTCGACTGCCAGGAGGGCCAGGGATATATTTAGGCTTGCGGTGAAAGAGTGAACCCGGAGGGTCCAGTTGCATGTGGGGCTGCATAAAGGCTCCCCTGGGGAGTTCACTTGTACCCAAAGCCTTCCTTTGGAGGCACTTCTGGATGGGTGAATGGGGCTTGAAACGCATTTTCTGGAGCCCGAGTTTTCAGTCTTCTGCCATGGTGGCTAGGGTTATATTTAGGGTTGCTGTGAAAGAGCGAATACGGAGGGTCCAGTTGCATGTGGGGCTGCATAAAGGCTCCCCTGGGGAGTTCACTTGTACCCAAAGCCTTCCTTTGGGGGCACTTCTGGATGGGCGAAAGGGGCTTGAAACGCTTTTTCTGTGGCCCGAGTTTTCAGTGTTCTGCCATGCTGGCTAGGGCTATATTTAGGGTTGCTGTAAAGAGCGAACACGGAGGGTCCAGTTGCATGTGGGGCTGCGTAAAGGCTCCCTGGGGAGTTCAGATGTACCCAAAGCCTTCCTTTGGGGGCACTTTTGGATGGGCGAATGGGGCTCGTAACACATTTTCTGTGGCCCGAGCTTTCAGTCGACTGCCAGGCGTGCTAGGGCTATATTTAGGCTTGCGGTGAAAGAGTGAACCCGGAGGGTCCAGTTGCATGTGGGGCTGCATAAAGGCTCCCTGGGGAGTTCACTTGTACCCAAAGCCTTCCTTTGGAGGCACTTCTGGATGGGTGAATGGGGCTTGAAACGCATTTTCTGGAGCCCGAGTTTTCAGTCTTCTGCCATGGTGGCTAGGGGTATATTTAGGGTTGCTCGTAAACAGTGAACAAGGAGGGTCCAGTTGCATGTGGGGCTGCATAAAGGCTCCCCCTGGGGAGTTCACTTGTACCCAAAGCCTTCCTCTGGGGGCACTTTTGGATGGGCGAATTAGGCTTTTAACGCCTTTTCTGGGGCCCGAGTTTTCAGTCTTCTGCCATGCTGGCTAGTGTTATATTTAGGGTTGCTATAAAGAGCGAACACGGAGGGTCCAGTTGCGTATGGGCCTGCATAAAGGCTCCCCTGGGGAGTTCAGTTGTACCCAAAGCCTTCCTTTGGGGGCACTTTTGGATGGTCGAATGGGGCTTGTAGCACGTTTTCTGTGTCCCGATTTTTCAGTCGTCTGCCATGCGGGCCAGGGTTATATTTAGGGTTGCTGTGAAAGAGCGAATACGGAGGGTCCAGTTGCATGTGGGGCTGCATAAAGGCTCCCCTGGGGAGTTCACTTGTACCCAAAGCCTTCCTTTGGGGGCACTTCTGGATGGGCGAAAGGGGAATCGCAATGCGTTTTCTGAGGTCCGCTTTTTCAGTCTTCTCCCATTGCGCCGAGGGCTATATTTAGGCTTGCGGTGAAAGAGTGAACCCGGAGGGTCCAGTTGCATGTGGGGCTGCATAAAGGCTCCCCTGGGGAGTTCAGTTGTACCCAAAGCCTTCCTTTGGGGCACTTTTGGATGGGCGAATGGGGCTCGTAACACATTTTCTGTGGCTCGAACTTTCAGTCGACTGCCAGGCGTGCTAGGGCTATATTTAGGCTTGCGGTGAAAGAGTGAACCCGGAGGGTCCAGTTGCATGTGGGGCTGCATAAAGGCTCCCCTGGGGAGTTCACTTCTACCCAAAGCCTTCCTTTGGGGGCACTTCTGGATGGGCGAAAGGGGCTTGAAACGCTTTTTCTGTGGCCCGAGTTTTCAGTCTTCTGCCATGCTGGCTAGGGTTATATTTAGGGTTGCTGTAAAGAGCGAACACGGAGGGTCCAGTTGCATGTGGGGCTGCGTAAAGGCTCCCCTGGGGAGTTCAGATGTACCCAAAGCCTTCCTTTGGGGGCACTTTTGGATGGGCGAATGGGGCTCGTAACACATTTTCTGGGGCCCGAGCTTTCAGTCGACTGCCATGCGGGCCAGGGTTATATTTAGGGTTGCTGTGAAAGAGCGAATACGGAGGGTCCAGTTGCATGTGGGGCTGCATAAAGGCTCCCCTGGGGAGTTCACTTGTACCCAAAGCCTTCCTTTGGGGGCACTTCTGGATGGGCGAAAGAGGCTTGAAACGCTTTTTCTGTGGCCCGAGTTTTCAGTCTTCTGCCATGCTGGCTAGGGTTATATTTAGGGTTGCTGTAAAGAGCGAACACGGAGGGTCCAGTTGCATGTGGGGCTGCGTAAAGGCTCCCCTGGGGAGTTCAGATGTACCCAAAGCCTTCCTTTGGGGGCACTTTTGGATGGGCGAATGGGGCTCGTAACACATTTTCTGTGGCCCGAGCTTTCAGTCGACTGCCAGGCGTGCTAGGGCTATATTTAGGCTTGCGGTGAAAGAGTGAACCCGGAGGGTCCAGTTGCATGTGGGGCTGCATAAAGGCTCCCCTGGGGAGTTCAGTTGTACCCAAAGCCTTCCTTTGGGGGCACTTCTGGATGGGTGAATGGGGCTTGAAACGCATTTACTGGAGCCCGAGTTTTCAGTTTTCTGCCATGGTGGCTAGGGGTATATTTAGGGTTGCTCGTAAACAGTGAACAAGGAGGGTCCAGTTGCATGTGGGGCTGCGTAAAGGCTCCCCTGGGGAGTTCACTTGTACCCAAAGCCTTCCTCTGGGGGCACTTTTGGATGGGCGAATTAGGCTTTTAACAGTTTTTCTGGGGCTCGAGTTTTCAGTCGACTGCCAGGCGGGCCAGGGCTATATTTAGGGTTGCTGTGAAAGAGCGAATACGGAGGGTCCAGTTGCATGTGGGGCTGCGTTAAGGCTCCCCTGTAGAGTTCAGTTGTACCCAAAGCCTTCCTCTGGGGGCACTTTTGGATGGGCGAATTAGGCTTTTCACGCATTTTCTGGGGCCCGAGTTTTCAGTCGACTGCCAGGCGGGCCAGGGCTATATTTAGGGTTGCTGTGAAAGAGTGAACCCGGAGGGTCCAGTTGCATGTGGGGCTGCATAAAGGCTCCCCTGGGGAGTTCAGTTGTACCCAAAGCATTCCTTTTGGGGCACTTCTGGATGGGTGAATGGGGCTTGAAACGCATTTTCTGGAGCCCGAGTTTTCAGTTTTCTGCCATGGTGGCTAGTGTTATATTTAGGGTTGCTTGTAAACAGTGAACAAGGAGGGTCCAGTTGCATGTGGGGCTGCATAAAGGCTCCCCTGGGGAGTTCAGTTGTACCCAAAGCCTTCCTCTGGGGCACTTTTGGATGGTCGAATGGGGCTTGTAGCACGTTTTCTGGGGCCCGAGTTTTCAGTCGTCTTTCATGCGGGCCAAGGTTATATTTAGGGTTGCTGTGAAAGAGCGAATACGGAGAGTCCAGTTGCATGTGGGGCTGCATAAAGGCTCCCCTGGGGAGTTCACTTGTACCCAAAGCCTTCCTTTGGGGGCACTTCTGGATGGGCGAAAGGGGCTTGAAATGCTTTTTCTGTGGCCCGAGTTTTCAGTCTTCTGCCATGCTGGCTAGGGTTATATTTAGGGTTGCTGTAAAGAGCGAACACGGAGGGTCCAGTTGCATGTGGGGCTGCGTAAAGGCTCCCCTGGGGAGTTCACTTGTACCCAAAGCCTTCCTTTGGGGGCACTTTTGGATGGGCGAATTAGGCTTTTAATGCATTTTCTGGGGCCCGAGTTTTCAGTCGACTGCCAGGCGGGCCAGGGCTATATTTAGGGTTGCTGTGAAAGAGCGAATACGGAGGGTCCAGTTGCATGTGGGGCTGCATAAAGGCTCCCCTGGGGAGTCCAGTTGTACCCAAAGCCTTCCTTTGGGAGCACTTTTGGATGGTCCAAGGGGAATCGCAATGCGTTTTCTGAGGCCCGCTTTTTCAGTCTTCTCCCATTGTGCCGAGGGCTATATTTAGGCTTGCGGTGAAAGAGTGAACCCGGAGGGTCCAGTTGCATGTGGGGCTGCATAAAGGCTCCCCTGGGGAGTTCACTTGTACCCAAAGCCTTCCTTTGGGGGCACTTCTGGATGGTGAAAGGGGCTTGAAACGCTTTTTCTGTGGCCCGAGTTTTCAGTCTTCTGCCATGCTGGCTAGGGTTATATTTAGGGTTGCTGTAAAGAGCGAACACGGAGGGTCCAGTTGCATGTGGGGCTGCGTAAAGGCTCCCCTGGGGAGTTCAGATGTACCCAAAGCCTTCCTTTGGGGGCACTTTTGGGTGGGTGAATGGGGCTCGTAACACATTTTCTGGGGCCCGAGCTTTCAGTCGACTGCCAGGCGTGCTAGGGCTATATTTAGGCTTGCGGTGAAAGAGTGAACCCGGAGGGTCCAGTTGCATGTGGGGCTGCATAAAGGCTCCCCTGGGGGGTTCAGTTGTACCCAAAGCCTTCCTTTGGGGGCACTTCTGGATGGGTGAATGGGGCTTGAAACGCATTTTCTGGAGCCCGAGTTTTCAGTCTTCTGCCATGGTGGCAAGGGGTATATTTAGGGTTGCTCGTAAACAGTGAACAAGGAGGGTCCAGTTGCATGTGGGGCTGCGTAAAGGCTCCCCTGGGGAGTTCACTTGTACCCAAAGCCTTCCTCTGGGGGCACTTTTGGATGGGCGAATTAGGCTTTTAACAGTTTTTCTGGGGCTCGAGTTTTCAGTCGACTGCCAGGCGGGCCAGGGCTATATTTAGGGTTGCTGTGAAAGAGCGAATACGGAGGGTCCAGTTGCATGTGGGGCTGCGTTAAGGCTCCCCTGTAGAGTTCAGTTGTACCCAAAGCCTTCCTCTGGGGGCACTTTTGGATGGGCGAATTAGGCTTTTCACGCATTTTCTGGGGCCCGAGTTTTCAGTCGACTGCCAGGCGGGCCAGGGCTATATTTAGGGTTGCTGTGAAAGAGTGAACCCGGAGGGTCCAGTTGCATGTGGGGCTGCATAAAGGCTCCCCTGGGGAGTTCAGTTGTACCCAAAGCATTCCTTTTGGGGCACTTCTGGATGGGTGAATGGGGCTTGAAACGCATTTTCTGGAGCCCGAGTTTTCAGTTTTCTGCCATGGTGGCTAGTGTTATATTTAGGGTTGCTTGTAAACAGTGAACAAGGAGGGTCCAGTTGCATGTGGGGCTGCATAAAGGCTCCCCTGGGGAGTTCAGTTGTACTTAAAGCCTTCCTCTGGGGGCACTTTTGGATGGTCGAATGGGGCTTGTAGCACGTTTTCTGGGGCCCGAGTTTTCAGTCGTCTTTCATGCGGGCCAAGGTTATATTTAGGGTTGCTGTGAAAGAGCGAATACGGAGAGTCCAGTTGCATGTGGGGCTGCATAAAGGCTCCCCTGGGGAGTTCACTTGTACCCAAAGCCTTCCTTTGGGGGCACTTCTGGATGGGCGAAAGGGGCTTGAAATGCTTTTTCTGTGGCCCGAGTTTTCAGTCTTCTGCCATGCTGGCTAGGGTTATATTTAGGGTTGCTGTAAAGAGCGAACACGGAGGGTCCAGTTGCATGTGGGGCTGCGTAAAGGCTCCCCTGGGGAGTTCACTTGTACCCAAAGCCTTCCTTTGGGGGCACTTTTGGATGGGCGAATTAGGCTTTTAATGCATTTTCTGGGGCCCGAGTTTTCAGTCGACTGCCAGGCGGGCCAGGGCTATATTTAGGGTTGCTGTGAAAGAGCGAATACGGAGGGTCCAGTTGCATGTGGGGCTGCATAAAGGCTCCCCTGGGGAGTCCAGTTGTACCCAAAGCCTTCCTTTGGGAGCACTTTTGGATGGTCCAAGGGGAATCGCAATGCGTTTTCTGAGGCCCGCTTTTTCAGTCTTCTCCCATTGTGCCGAGGGCTATATTTAGGCTTGCGGTGAAAGAGTGAACCCGGAGGGTCCAGTTGCATGTGGGGCTGCATAAAGGCTCCCCTGGGGAGTTCACTTGTACCCAAAGCCTTCCTTTGGGGGCACTTCTGGATGGTGAAAGGGGCTTGAAACGCTTTTTCTGTGGCCCGAGTTTTCAGTCTTCTGCCATGCTGGCTAGGGTTATATTTAGGGTTGCTGTAAAGAGCGAACACGGAGGGTCCAGTTGCATGTGGGGCTGCGTAAAGGCTCCCCTGGGGAGTTCAGATGTACCCAAAGCCTTCCTTTGGGGGCACTTTTGGGTGGGTGAATGGGGCTCGTAACACATTTTCTGGGGCCCGAGCTTTCAGTCGACTGCCAGGCGTGCTAGGGCTATATTTAGGCTTGCGGTGAAAGAGTGAACCCGGAGGGTCCAGTTGCATGTGGGGCTGCATAAAGGCTCCCCTGGGGGGTTCAGTTGTACCCAAAGCCTTCCTTTGGGGGCACTTCTGGATGGGTGAATGGGGCTTGAAACGCATTTTCTGGAGCCCGAGTTTTCAGTCTTCTGCCATGGTGGCAAGGGGTATATTTAGGGTTGCTCGTAAACAGTGAACAAGGAGGGTCCAGTTGCATGTGGGGCTGCGTAAAGGCTCCCCTGGGGAGTTCACTTGTACCCAAAGCCTTCCTCTGGGGGCACTTTGGGATGGGCGAATTAGGCTATTAACAGTTTTTCTGAGGCCCGAGTTTTCAGTCGACTGCCATGCGGGCCAGGGTTATATTTAGGGTTGCTGTGAAAGAGCGAATACGGAGGGTCCAGTTGCATGTGGGGCTGCATAAAGGCTCCCCTGGGGAGTTCACTTGTACCCAAAGCCTTCCTTTGGGGGCACTTCTGGATGGGCGAAAGGGTCTTGAAACGCTTTTTCTGTGGCCCGAGTTTTCAGTCTTCTGCCATGCTGGCTAGGGTTATATTTAGGGTTGCTGTAAAGAGCGAATACGGAGGGTCCAGTTGCATGTGGGGCTGCATAAAGGCTCCCCTGGGGAGTTCAGTTGTACCCAAAGCCTTCCTCTGGGGGCACTTTTGGATGGTCGAATGGGGCTTGTAGCACGTTTTCTGTGGCCCGATTTTTCAGTCGTCTGCCATGCGGGCCAGGGTTATATTTAGGGTTGCTGTGAAAGAGCGAATACGGAGGGTCCAGTTGCATGTGGGGCTGCATAAAGGCTCCCCTGGGGAGTTCACTTGTACCCAAAGCCTTCCTTTGGGGGCACTTCTGGATGGGCGAAAGGGGCTTGAAACACATTTTCTGTGGCCCGAGCTTTCAGTCGACTACCAGGCGTGCTAGGGCTATATTTAGGCTTGCGGTGAAAGATTGAACCCGGAGGGTCCAGTTGCATGTGGGGCTGCATAAAGGCTCCCCTGGGGAGTTCAGTTGTACCCAAAGCCTTCCTCTGGGGGCACTTTTGGATGGGCGAATGGGGCTCGTAACACATTTTCTGTGGCCCGAGCTTTCAGTCGACTGCCAGGCGTGCTAGGGCTATATTTAGGCTTGCGGTGAAATAGTGAACCCGGAGGGTCCAGTTGCATGTGGGGCTGCATAAAGGCTCCCCTGGGGAGTTCAGTTGTACCCAAAGCCTTCCTTTGGGGGCACTTCTGGATGGTCCAAGGGGAATCGCAATGCGTTTTTTGAGGCCCGTTTTTCAGTCTTCTCCCATAGTGCCGAGGGCTATATTAAGGCTTGCGGTGAAAGATTGAACCCGGAGGGTCCAGTTGCATGTGGGGCTGCATAAAGGCTCCCCTGGGGAGTTCACTTGTACCCAAAGCCTTCCTTTGGGGGCACTTCTGGATGAGCGAATTAGGCTTTTAACGCATTTTCTGTGACCCGAGTTTTCAGTCTTCTGCCATGCTGGCTAGGGTTATATTTAGGGTTGCTGTAAAGAGCGAACACGGAGGGTCCAGTTGCATGTGGGGCTGCGTAAAGGCTCCCCTGGGGAGTTCAGATGTACCCAAAGCCTTCCTTTGGGGGCACTTTTGGGTGGGTGAATGGGGCTCGTAACACATTTTCTGGGGCCCGAGCTTTCAGTCGACTGCCAGGCGTGCTAGGGCTATATTTAGGCTTGCGGTGAAAGAGTGAACCCGGAGGTTCCAGTTGCATGTGGGGCTGCATAAAGGCTCCCCTGGGGGGTTCAGTTGTACCCAAAGCCTTCCTTTGGGGGCACTTCTGGATGAGTGAATGGGGCTTGAAACGCATTTTTTGGAGCCCGAGTTTTCAGTCTTCTGCCATGCTGGCTAGGGTTATATTTAGGGTTGCTGTAAAGAGCGAACACGGAGGGTCCAGTTGCATGTGGGGCTGCATAAAGTCTCCCCTGGGGAGTTCAGTTGTACCCAAAGCCTTCCTCTGGGGTACTTTTGGATGGGCGAATTAGGCTTTTAATGCATTTTCTGGGGCCCGAGTTTTCAGTCGTCTGCCATGCGGGCCAGGGTTATATTTAGGGTTGCTGTGAAAGAGCGAATACGGAGGGTCCAGTTGCATGTGGGGCTGCGTTAAGGCTCGCCTGGGGAGTTCACTTGTACCCAAAGCCTTCCTTTGGGGGCACTTCTGGATGGGCGAAAGGGTCTTGAAACGCTTTTTCTGTGGCCCGAGTTTTCAGTCTTCTGCCATGCTGGCTAGGGTTATATTTAGGGTTGCTGTAAAGAGCGAACACGGAGAGTCCAGTTGCATGTGGGGCTGCATAAAGGCTCCCCTGGGGAGTTCAGATGTACCCAAAGCCTTCCTCTGGGGGCACTTTTGGATGGGCGAATTAGGCTTTTAATGCATTTTCTGGGGCCCGAGTTTTCAGTCGACTGCCAGGCGGGCCAGGGATATATTTAGGGTTGCTGTGAAAGAGCGAATACGGAGGGTCCAGTTGCATGTGGGGCTGCATAAAGGCTCCCCTGGGGAGTTCAGTTGTACCCAAAGCTTTCCTCTGGGGGCACTTCTGGATGGGCGAAAGGGGCTTGAAATGCTTTTTCTGTGGCCTGAGTTTTCAGTCTTCTGCCATGCTGGCTAGGGTTATATTTAGGGTTTCTGTAAAGAGCGAACACGGAGGGTCCAGTTGCATGTGGGGCTGCGTAAAGGCTCCCCTGGGGAGTTCACTTGTACCCAAAGCCTTCCTTTGGAGGCACTTCTGGATGGGTGAATGGGGCTTGAAACGCATTTTCTGGAGCCCGAGTTTTCAGTCTTCTGCCATGGTGGCTAGGGTTATATTTAGGGTTGCTGTGAAAGAGCGAATACGGAGGGTCCAGTTGCATGTGGGGCTGCATAAAGGCTCCCCTGGGGAGTTCACTTGTACCCAAAGCCTTCCTTTGGGGGCACTTCTGGATGGGCGAAAGGGGCTTGAAACGCTTTTTCTGTGGCCCGAGTTTTCAGTGTTCTGCCATGCTGGCTAGGGCTATATTTAGGGTTGCTGTAAAGAGCGAACACGGAGGGTCCAGTTGCATGTGGGGCTGCGTAAAGGCTCCCCTGGGGAGTTCAGATGTACCCAAAGCCTTCCTTTGGAGGCACTTCTGGATGGGTGAATGGGGCTTGAAACGCATTTTCTGGAGCCCGAGTTTTCAGTCTTCTGCCATGGTGGCTAGGGGTATATTTAGGGTTGCTCGTAAACAGTGAACAAGGAGGGTCCAGTTGCATGTGGGGCTGCATAAAGGCTCCCCTGGGGAGTTCACTTGTACCCAAAGCCTTCCTCTGGGGGCACTTTTGGATGGGCGAATTAGGCTTTTAACGCCTTTTCTGGGGCCCGAGTTTTCAGTCTTCTGCCATGCTGGCTGGGGTTATATTTAGGGTTGCTATAAAGAGCGAACACGGAGGGTCCAGTTGCATGTGGGGCTGCGTAAAGGCTCCCCTGGGGAGTTCAGATGTACCCAAAGCCTTCCTTTGGGGGCACTTTTGGATGGGCGAATGGGGCTCGTAACACATTTTCTGTGGCCCGAGCTTTCAGTCGACTGCCAGGCGTGCTAGGGCTATATTTAGGCTTGCGGTGAAAGAGTGAACCCGGAGGGTCCAGTTGCATGTGGGGCTGCATAAAGGCTCCCCTGGGGAGTTCACTTGTACCCAAAGCCTTCCTTTGGAGGCACTTCTGGATGGGTGAATGGGGCTTGAAACGCATTTTCTGGAGCCCGAGTTTTCAGTCTTCTGCCATGGTGGCTAGGGGTATATTTAGGGTTGCTCGTAAACAGTGAACAAGGAGGGTCCAGTTGCATGTGGGGCTGCGTAAAGGCTCCCCTGGGGAGTTCAGTTGTACCCAAAGCCTTCCTCTGGGGGCACTTTTGGATGGGCGAATTAGGCTTTTAGTGCATTTTCTGGGGCCCGAGTTTTCAGTCGACTGCCAGGCGGGCCAGGGCTATATTTAGGGCTGCTGTGAAAGAGTGAACCCGGAGGGTCCAGTTGCATGTGGGGCTGCATAAAGGCTCCCCTGGGGAGTTCAGTTGTACCCAAAGCCTTCCTTTGGGGGCACTTCTGGATGGGTGAATGGGGCTTGAAACGCTTTTTCTGTGGCCCGAGTTTTCAGTTTTCTGCCATGCTGGCTAGTGTTATATTTAGGGTTGCTTGTAAACAGCGAACATGGGGGGTCCAGTTTCGTATGGGCCTGCATAAAGGCTCCCCTGGGGAGTTCAGTTGTACCCAAAGCCTTCCTTTGGGGGCACTTTTGGGTGGTCAAATGGGGCTTGTAGCACGTTTTCTGTGTCCCGATTTTTCAGTCGTCTGCCATGCGGGCCAGGGTTATATTTAGGGTTGCTGTGAAAGAGCGAATACGGAGGGTCCAGTTGCATGTGGGGCTGCATAAAGGCTCCCCTGGGGAGTTCACTTGTACCCAAAGCCTTCCTTTGGGGGCACTTCTGGATGGGCGAAAGGGGAATCGCAATGCGTTTTCTGAGGTCCGCTTTTTCAGTCTTCTCCCATTGCGCCGAGGGCTATATTTAGGCTTGCGGTGAAAGAGTGAACACGGAGGGTCCAGTTGCATGTGGGGCTGCATAAAGGCTCCCCTGGGGAGTTCAGTTGTACCCAAAGCCTTCCTTTGGGGGCACTTCTGGATGGGTGAATGGGGCTTGAAACGCATTTTCTGGAGCCCGAGTTTTCAGTCTTCTGCCATGGTGGCTAGGGGTATATTTAGGGTTGCTCGTAAACAGTGAACAAGGAGGGTCCAGTTGCATGTGGGGCTGCGTAAAGGCTCCCCTGGGGAGTTCAGTTGTACCCAAAGCCTTCCTTTGGGGGCACTTTTGGATGGGCGAATGGGGCTCGTAACACATTTTCTGTGGCTCGAACTTTCAGTCGACTGCCAGGCGTGCTAGGGCTATATTTAGGCTTGCGGTGAAAGAGTGAACCCGGAGGGTCCAGTTGCATGTGGGGCTGCATAAAGGCTCCCCTGGGGAGTTCACTTCTACCCAAAGCCTTCCTTTGGGGGCACTTCTGGATGGGCGAAAGGGGCTTGAAACGCTTTTTCTGTGGCCCGAGTTTTCAGTCTTCTGCCATGCTGGCTAGGGTTATATTTAGGGTTGCTGTAAAGAGCGAACACGGAGGGTCCAGTTGCATGTGGGGCTGCGTAAAGGCTCCCCTGGGGAGTTCAGATGTACCCAAAGCCTTCCTTTGGGGGCACTTTTGGATGGGTGAATGGGGCTCGTAACACATTTTCTGGGGCCCGAGCTTTCAGTCGACTGCCATGCGGGCCAGGGTTATATTTAGGGTTGCTGTGAAAGAGCGAATACGGAGGGTCCAGTTGCATGTGGGGCTGCATAAAGGCTCCCCTGGGGAGTTCACTTGTACCCAAAGCCTTCCTTTGGGGGCACTTCTGGATGGGCGAAAGAGGCTTGAAACGCTTTTTCTGTGGCCCGAGTTTTCAGTCTTCTGCCATGCTGGCTAGGGTTATATTTAGGGTTGCTGTAAAGAGCGAACACGGAGGGTCCAGTTGCATGTGGGGCTGCGTAAAGGCTCCCCTGGGGAGTTCAGATGTACCCAAAGCCTTCCTTTGGGGGCACTTTTGGATGGGCGAATGGGGCTCGTAACACATTTTCTGTGGCCCGAGCTTTCAGTCGACTGCCAGGCGTGCTAGGGCTATATTTAGGCTTGCGGTGAAAGAGTGAACCCGGAGGGTCCAGTTGCATGTGGGGCTGCGTAAAGGCTCCCCTGGGGAGTTCAGATGTACCCAAAGCCTTCCTTTGGGGGCACTTCTGGATGGGTGAATGGGGCTTGAAACGCATTTTCTGGAGCCCGAGTTTTCAGTTTTCTGCCATGGTGGCTAGGGGTATATTTAGGGTTGCTCGTAAACAGTGAACAAGGAGGGTCCAGTTGCATGTGGGGCTGCGTAAAGGCTCCCCTGGGGAGTTCACTTGTACCCAAAGCCTTCCTTTGGGGGCACTTTTGGATGGGCGAATTAGGCTTTTAACAGTTTTTCTGGGGCCCGAGTTTTCAGTCGACTGCCAGGCGGGCCAGGGCTATATTTAGGGTTGCTGTGAAAGAGCGAATACGGAGGGTCCAGTTGCATGTGGGGCTGCATAAAGGCTCCCCTGGGGAGTTCACTTGTACCCAAAGCCTTCCTCTGGGGGCACTTTTGGATGGGCGAATTAGGCTTTTCACGCATTTTCTGGGGCCCGAGTTTTCAGTCGACTGCCAGGCGGGCCAGGGCTATATTTAGGGTTGCTGTGAAAGAGTGAACCCGGAGGGTCCAGTTGCATGTGGGGCTGCATAAAGGCTCCCCTGGGGAGTTCAGTTGTACCCAAAGCATTCCTTTGGGGGCACTTCTGGATGGGTGAATGGGGCTTGAAACGCATTTTCTGGAGCCCGAGTTTTCAGTCTTCTGCCATGGTGGCTAGTGTTATATTTAGGGTTGCTTGTAAACAGTGAACAAGGAGGGTCCAGTTGCATGTGGGGCTGCATAAAGGCTCCCCTGGGGAGTTCAGTTGTACTTAAAGCCTTCCTCTGGGGGCACTTTTGGATGGTCGAATGGGGCTTGTAGCACGTTTTCTGGGGCCCGAGTTTTCAGTCGTCTTTCATGCGGGCCAAGGTTATATTTAGGGTTGCTGTGAAAGAGCGAATACGGAGAGTCCAGTTGCATGTGGGGCTGCATAAAGGCTCCCGTGGGGAGTTCACTTGTACCCAAAGCCTTCCTTTGGGGGCACTTCTGGATGGGCGAAAGGGGCTTGAAATGCTTTTTCTGTGGCCCGAGTTTTCAGTCTTCTGCCATGCTGGCTAGGGTTATATTTAGGGTTGCTGTAAAGAGCGAACACGGAGGGTCCAGTTGCATGTGGGGCTGCGTAAAGGCTCCCCTGGGGAGTTCACTTGTACCCAAAGCCTTCCTCTGGGGGCACTTTTGGATGGGCGAATTAGGCTTTTAATGCATTTTCTGGGGCCCGAGTTTTCAGTCGACTGCCAGGCGGGCCAGGGCTATATTTAGGGTTGCTGTGAAAGAGCGAATACGGAGGGTCCAGTTGCATGTGGGGCTGCATAAAGGCTCCCCTGGGGAGTCCAGTTGTACCCAAAGCCTTCCTTTGGGAGCACTTTTGGATGGTCCAAGGGGAATCGCAATGCGTTTTCTGAGGCCCGCTTTTTCAGTCTTCTCCCATTGTGCCGAGGGCTATATTTAGGCTTGCGGTGAAAGAGTGAACCCGGAGGGTCCAGTTGCATGTGGGGCTGCATAAAGGCTCCCCTGGGGAGTTCAGTTGTACCCAAAGCCTTCCTTTGGGGGCACTTCTGGATGGTGAAAGGGGCTTGAAACGCTTTTTCTGTGGCCCGAGTTTTCAGTCTTCTGCCATGCTGGCTAGGGTTATATTTAGGGTTGCTGTAAAGAGCGAACACGGAGGGTCCAGTTGCATGTGGGGCTGCGTAAAGGCTCCCCTGGGGAGTTCAGATGTACCCAAAGCCTTCCTTTGGGGGCACTTTTGGGTGGGTGAATGGGGCTCGTAACACATTTTCTGGGGCCCGAGCTTTCAGTCGACTGCCAGGCGTGCTAGGGCTATATTTAGGCTTGCGGTGAAAGAGTGAACCCGGAGGGTCCAGTTGCATGTGGGGCTGCATAAAGGCTCCCCTGGGGGGTTCAGTTGTACCCAAAGCCTTCCTTTGGGGGCACTTCTGGATGGGTGAATGGGGCTTGAAACGCATTTTCTGGAGCCCGAGTTTTCAGTCTTCTGCCATGGTGGCAAGGGGTATATTTAGGGTTGCTCGTAAACAGTGAACAAGGAGGGTCCAGTTGCATGTGGGGCTGCGTAAAGGCTCCCCTGGGGAGTTCACTTGTACCCAAAGCCTTCCTCTGGGGGCACTTTGGGATGGGCGAATTAGGCTATTAACAGTTTTTCTGAGGCCCGAGTTTTCAGTCGACTGCCATGCGGGCCAGGGTTATATTTAGGGTTGCTGTGAAAGAGCGAATACGGAGGGTCCAGTTGCATGTGGGGCTGCATAAAGGCTCCCCTGGGGAGTTCACTTGTACCCAAAGCCTTCCTTTGGGGGCACTTCTGGATGGGCGAAAGGGTCTTGAAACGCTTTTTCTGTGGCCCGAGTTTTCAGTCTTCTGCCATGCTGGCTAGGGTTATATTTAGGGTTGCTGTAAAGAGCGAATACGGAGGGTCCAGTTGCATGTGGGGCTGCGTAAAGGCTCCCCTGGGGAGTTCAGTTGTACCCAAAGCCTTCCTCTGGGGGCACTTTTGGATGGTCGAATGGGGCTTGTAGCACGTTTTCTGTGGCCCGATTTTTCAGTCGTCTGCCATGCGGGCCAGGGCTATATTTAGGGTTGCTGTGAAAGAGCGAATACGGAGGGTCCAGTTGCATGTGGGGCTGCATAAAGGCTCCCCTGGGGAGTTCACTTGTACCCAAAGCCTTCCTTTGGGGGCACTTCTGGATGGGCGAAAGGGGCTTGAAACACATTTTCTGTGGCCCGAGCTTTCAGTCGACTGCCAGGCGTGCTAGGGCTATATTTAGGCTTGCGGTGAAAGAGTGAACCCGGAGGGTCCAGTTGCATGTGGGGCTGCGTAAAGGCTCCCCTGGGGAGTTCACTTGTACCCAAAGCCTTCCTTTGGAGGCACTTCTGGATGGGTGAATGGGGCTTGAAACGCATTTTCTGGAGCCCGAGTTTTCAGTTTTCTGCCATGGTGGCTAGGGGTATATTTAGGGTTGCTCGTAAACAGTGAACAAGGAGGGTCCAGTTGCATGTGGGGCTGCGTAAAGGCTCCCCTGGGGAGTTCAGTTGTACCCAAAGCCTTCCTCTGGGGGCACTTTTGGATGGGCGAATTAGGCTTTTAGTGCATTTTCTGGGGCCCGAGTTTTCAGTCGACTGCCAGGCGGGCCAGGGCTATATTTAGGGCTGCTGTGAAAGAGTGAACCCGGAGGGTCCAGTTGCATGTGGGGCTGCATAAAGGCTCCCCTGGGGAGTTCAGTTGTACCCAAAGCCTTCCTTTGGGGGCACTTCTGGATGGGTGAATGGGGCTTGAAACGCTTTTTCTGTGGCCCGAGTTTTCAGTTTTCTGCCATGCTGGCTAGTGTTATATTTAGGGTTGCTTGTAAACAGCGAACATGGGGGGTCCAGTTTCGTATGGGCCTGCATAAAGGCTCCCCTGGGGAGTTCAGTTGTACCCAAAGCCTTCCTTTGGGGGCACTTTTGGATGGTCGAATGGGGCTTGTAGCACGTTTTCTGTGTCCCGATTTTTCAGTCGTCTGCCATGCGGGCCAGGGTTATATTTAGGGTTGCTGTGAAAGAGCGAATACGGAGGGTCCAGTTGCATGTGGGGCTGCATAAAGGCTCCCCTGGGGAGTTCACTTGTACCCAAAGCCTTCCTTTGGGGGCACTTCTGGATGGGCGAAAGGGGAATCGCAATGCGTTTTCTGAGGTCCGCTTTTTCAGTCTTCTCCCATTGCGCCGAGGGCTATATTTAGGCTTGCGGTGAAAGAGTGAACCCGGAGGGTCCAGTTGCATGTGGGGCTGCATAAAGGCTCCCCTGGGGAGTTCAGTTGTACCCAAAGCCTTCCTTTGGGGGCACTTCTGGATGGGTGAATGGGGCTTGAAACGCATTTTCTGGAGCCCGAGTTTTCAGTCTTCTGCCATGGTGGCTAGGGGTATATTTAGGGTTGCTCGTAAACAGTGAACAAGGAGGGTCCAGTTGCATGTGGGGCTGCGTAAAGGCTCCCCTGGGGAGTTCAGTTGTACCCAAAGCCTTCCTTTGGGGGCACTTTTGGATGGGCGAATGGGGCTCGTAACACATTTTCTGTGGCTCGAACTTTCAGTCGACTGCCAGGCGTGCTAGGGCTATATTTAGGCTTGCGGTGAAAGAGTGAACCCGGAGGGTCCAGTTGCATGTGGGGCTGCATAAAGGCTCCCCTGGGGAGTTCACTTCTACCCAAAGCCTTCCTTTGGGGGCACTTCTGGATGGGCGAAAGGGGCTTGAAACGCTTTTTCTGTGGCCCGAGTTTTCAGTCTTCTGCCATGCTGGCTAGGGTTATATTTAGGGTTGCTGTAAAGAGCGAACACGGAGGGTCCAGTTGCATGTGGGGCTGCGTAAAGGCTCCCCTGGGGAGTTCAGATGTACCCAAAGCCTTCCTTTGGGGGCACTTTTGGATGGGTGAATGGGGCTCGTAAAACATTTTCTGGGGCCCGAGCTTTCAGTCGACTGCCATGCGGGCCAGGGTTATATTTAGGGTTGCTGTGAAAGAGCGAATACGGAGGGTCCAGTTGCATGTGGGGCTGCATAAAGGCTCCCCTGGGGAGTTCACTTGTACCCAAAGCCTTCCTTTGGGGGCACTTCTGGATGGGCGAAAGAGGCTTGAAACGCTTTTTCTGTGGCCCGAGTTTTCAGTCTTCTGCCATGCTGGCTAGGGTTATATTTAGGGTTGCTGTAAAGAGCGAACACGGAGGGTCCAGTTGCATGTGGGGCTGCGTAAAGGCTCCCCTGGGGAGTTCAGATGTACCCAAAGCCTTCCTTTGGGGGCACTTTTGGATGGGCGAATGGGGCTCGTAACACATTTTCTGTGGCCCGAGCTTTCAGTCGACTGCCAGGCGTGCTAGGGCTATATTTAGGCTTGCGGTGAAAGAGTGAACCCGGAGGGTCCAGTTGCATGTGGGGCTGCATAAAGGCTCCCCTGGGGAGTTCAGTTGTACCCAAAGCCTTCCTTTGGGGGCACTTCTGGATGGGTGAATGGGGCTTGAAACGCATTTTCTGGAGCCCGAGTTTTCAGTTTTCTGCCATGGTGGCTAGGGGTATATTTAGGGTTGCTCGTAAACAGTGAACAAGGAGGGTCCAGTTGCATGTGGGGCTGCGTAAAGGCTCCCCTGGGGAGTTCACTTGTACCCAAAGCCTTCCTCTGGGGGCACTTTTGGATGGGCGAATTAGGCTTTTAACAGTTTTTCTGGGGCCCGAGTTTTCAGTCGACTGCCAGGCGGGCCAGGGCTATATTTAGGGTTGCTGTGAAAGAGCGAATACGGAGGGTCCAGTTGCATGTGGGGCTGCGTTAAGGCTCCCCTGGGGAGTTCAGTTGTACCCAAAGCCTTCCTCTGGGGGCACTTTTGGATGGGCGAATTAGGCTTTTCACGCATTTTCTGGGGCCCGAGTTTTCAGTCGACTGCCAGGCGGGCCAGGGCTATATTTAGGGTTGCTGTGAAAGAGTGAACCCGGAGGGTCCAGTTGCATGTGGGGCTGCATAAAGGCTCCCCTGGGGAGTTCAGTTGTACCCAAAGCATTCCTTTGGGGGCACTTCTGGATGGGTGAATGGGGCTTGAAACGCATTTTCTGGAGCCCGAGTTTTCAGTCTTCTGCCATGGTGGCTAGTGTTATATTTAGGGTTGCTTGTAAACAGTGAACAAGGAGGGTCCAGTTGCATGTGGGGCTGCATAAAGGCTCCCCTGGGGAGTTCAGTTGTACTTAAAGCCTTCCTCTGGGGGCACTTTTGGATGGTCGAATGGGGCTTGTAGCACGTTTTCTGGGGCCCGAGTTTTCAGTCGTCTTTCATGCGGGCCAAGGTTATATTTAGGGTTGCTGTGAAAGAGCGAATACGGAGAGTCCAGTTGCATGTGGGGCTGCATAAAGGCTCCCCTGGGGAGTTCACTTGTACCCAAAGCCTTCCTTTGGGGGCACTTCTGGATGGGCGAAAGGGGCTTGAAATGCTTTTTCTGTGGCCCGAGTTTTCAGTCTTCTGCCATGCTGGCTAGGGTTATATTTAGGGTTGCTGTAAAGAGCGAACACGGAGGGTGCAGTTGCATGTGGGCCTGCATAAAGGCTCCCCTGGGGAGTTCAGTTGTACCCAAAGCCTTCCTTTGGGGGCACTTTTGGATGGTCGAATGGGGCTTGTAGCACGTTTTCTGTGTCCCGATTTTTCAGTCGTCTGCCATGCGGGCCAGGGTTATATTTAGGGTTGCTGTGAAAGAGCGAATACGGAGGGTCCAGTTGCATGTGGGGCTGCATAAAGGCTCCCCTGGGGAGTTCACTTGTACCCAAAGCCTTCCTTTGGGGGCACTTCTGGATGGGCGAAAGGGGAATCGCAATGCGTTTTCTGAGGTCCGCTTTTTCAGTCTTCTCCCATTGCGCCGAGGGCTATATTTAGGCTTGCGGTGAAAGAGTGAACCCGGAGGGTCCAGTTGCATGTGGGGCTGCATAAAGGCTCCCCTGGGGAGTTCAGTTGTACCCAAAGCCTTCCTTTGGGGGCACTTCTGGATGGGTGAATGGGGCTTGAAACGCATTTTCTGGAGCCCGAGTTTTCAGTCTTCTGCCATGGTGGCTAGGGGTATATTTAGGGTTGCTCGTAAACAGTGAACAAGGAGGGTCCAGTTGCATGTGGGGCTGCGTAAAGGCTCCCCTGGGGAGTTCAGTTGTACCCAAAGCCTTCCTTTGGGGGCACTTTTGGATGGGCGAATGGGGCTCGTAACACATTTTCTGTGGCTCGAACTTTCAGTCGACTGCCAGGCGTGCTAGGGCTATATTTAGGCTTGCGGTGAAAGAGTGAACCCGGAGGGTCCAGTTGCATGTGGGGCTGCATAAAGGCTCCCCTGGGGAGTTCACTTCTACCCAAAGCCTTCCTTTGGGGGCACTTCTGGATGGGCGAAAGGGGCTTGAAACGCTTTTTCTGTGGCCCGAGTTTTCAGTCTTCTGCCATGCTGGCTAGGGTTATATTTAGGGTTGCTGTAAAGAGCGAACACGGAGGGTCCAGTTGCATGTGGGGCTGCGTAAAGGCTCCCCTGGGGAGTTCAGATGTACCCAAAGCCTTCCTTTGGGGGCACTTTTGGATGGGTGAATGGGGCTCGTAAAACATTTTCTGGGGCCCGAGCTTTCAGTCGACTGCCATGCGGGCCAGGGTTATATTTAGGGTTGCTGTGAAAGAGCGAATACGGAGGGTCCAGTTGCATGTGGGGCTGCATAAAGGCTCCCCTGGGGAGTTCACTTGTACCCAAAGCCTTCCTTTGGGGGCACTTCTGGATGGGCGAAAGAGGCTTGAAACGCTTTTTCTGTGGCCCGAGTTTTCAGTCTTCTGCCATGCTGGCTAGGGTTATATTTAGGGTTGCTGTAAAGAGCGAACACGGAGGGTCCAGTTGCATGTGGGGCTGCGTAAAGGCTCCCCTGGGGAGTTCAGATGTACCCAAAGCCTTCCTTTGGGGGCACTTTTGGATGGGCGAATGGGGCTCGTAACACATTTTCTGTGGCCCGAGCTTTCAGTCGACTGCCAGGCGTGCTAGGGCTATATTTAGGCTTGCGGTGAAAGAGTGAACCCGGAGGGTCCAGTTGCATGTGGGGCTGCATAAAGGCTCCCCTGGGGAGTTCAGTTGTACCCAAAGCCTTCCTTTGGGGGCACTTCTGGATGGGTGAATGGGGCTTGAAACGCATTTTCTGGAGCCCGAGTTTTCAGTTTTCTGCCATGGTGGCTAGGGGTATATTTAGGGTTGCTCGTAAACAGTGAACAAGGAGGGTCCAGTTGCATGTGGGGCTGCGTAAAGGCTCCCCTGGGGAGTTCACTTGTACCCAAAGCCTTCCTCTGGGGGCACTTTTGGATGGGCGAATTAGGCTTTTAACAGTTTTTCTGGGGCCCGAGTTTTCAGTCGACTGCCAGGCGGGCCAGGGCTATATTTAGGGTTGCTGTGAAAGAGCGAATACGGAGGGTCCAGTTGCATGTGGGGCTGCGTTAAGGCTCCCCTGGGGAGTTCAGTTGTACCCAAAGCCTTCCTCTGGGGGCACTTTTGGATGGGCGAATTAGGCTTTTCACGCATTTTCTGGGGCCCGAGTTTTCAGTCGACTGCCAGGCGGGCCAGGGCTATATTTAGGGTTGCTGTGAAAGAGTGAACCCGGAGGGTCCAGTTGCATGTGGGGCTGCATAAAGGCTCCCCTGGGGAGTTCAGTTGTACCCAAAGCATTCCTTTGGGGGCACTTCTGGATGGGTGAATGGGGCTTGAAACGCATTTTCTGGAGCCCGAGTTTTCAGTCTTCTGCCATGGTGGCTAGTGTTATATTTAGGGTTGCTTGTAAACAGTGAACAAGGAGGGTCCAGTTGCATGTGGGGCTGCATAAAGGCTCCCCTGGGGAGTTCAGTTGTACTTAAAGCCTTCCTCTGGGGGCACTTTTGGATGGTCGAATGGGGCTTGTAGCACGTTTTCTGGGGCCCGAGTTTTCTGTCGTCTTTCATGCGGGCCAAGGTTATATTTAGGGTTGCTGTGAAAGAGCGAATACGGAGAGTCCAGTTGCATGTGGGGCTGCATAAAGGCTCCCCTGGGGAGTTCACTTGTACCCAAAGCCTTCCTTTGGGGGCACTTCTGGATGGGCGAAAGGGGCTTGAAATGCTTTTTCTGTGGCCCGAGTTTTCAGTCTTCTGCCATGCTGGCTAGGGTTATATTTAGGGTTGCTGTAAAGAGCGAACACGGAGGGTCCAGTTGCATGTGGGGCTGCGTAAAGGCTCCCCTGGGGAGTTCACTTGTACCCAAAGCCTTCCTCTGGGGGCACTTTTGGATGGGCGAATTAGGCTTTTAATGCATTTTCTGGGGCCCGAGTTTTCAGTCGACTGCCAGGCGGGCCAGGGCTATATTTAGGGTTGCTGTGAAAGAGCGAATACGGAGGGTCCAGTTGCATGTGGGGCTGCATAAAGGCTCCCCTGGGGAGTCCAGTTGGACCCAAAGCCTTCCTTTGGGAGCACTTTTGGATGGTCCAAGGGGAATCGCAATGCGTTTTCTGAGGCCCGCTTTTTCAGTCTTCTCCCATTGTGCCGAGGGATATATTTAGGCTTGCGGTGAAAGAGTGAACCCGGAGGGTCCAGTTGCATGTGGGGCTGCATAAAGGCTCCCCTGGGGAGTTCACTTGTACCCAAAGCCTTCCTTTGGGGGCACTTCTGGATGGTGAAAGGGGCTTGAAACGCTTTTTCTGTGGCCCGAGTTTTCAGTCTTCTGCCATGCTGGCTAGGGTTATATTTAGGGTTGCTGTAAAGAGCGAACACGGAGGGTCCAGTTGCATGTGGGGCTGCGTAAAGGCTCCCCTGGGGAGTTCAGATGTACCCAAAGCCTTCCTTTGGGGGCACTTTTGGGTGGGTGAATGGGGCTCGTAACACATTTTCTGGGGCCCGAGCTTTCAGTCGACTGCCAGGCGTGCTAGGGCTATATTTAGGCTTGCGGTGAAAGAGTGAACCCGGAGGGTCCAGTTGCATGTGGGGCTGCATAAAGGCTCCCCTGGGGGGTTCAGTTGTACCCAAAGCCTTCCTTTGGGGGCACTTCTGGATGGGTGAATGGGGCTTGAAACGCATTTTCTGGAGCCCGAGTTTTCAGTCTTCTGCCATGGTGGCAAGGGGTATATTTAGGGTTGCTCGTAAACAGTGAACAAGGAGGGTCCAGTTGCATGTGGGGCTGCGTAAAGGCTCCCCTGGGGAGTTCACTTGTACCCAAAGCCTTCCTCTGGGGGCACTTTGGGATGGGCGAATTAGGCTATTAACAGTTTTTCTGAGGCCCGAGTTTTCAGTCGACTGCCATGCGGGCCAGGGTTATATTTAGGGTTGCTGTGAAAGAGCGAATACGGAGGGTCCAGTTGCATGTGGGGCTGCATAAAGGCTCCCCTGGGGAGTTCACTTGTACCCAAAGCCTTCCTTTGGGGGCACTTCTGGATGGGCGAAAGGGGCTTGAAACGCTTTTTCTGTGGCCCGAGTTTTCAGTCTTCTGCCATGCTGGCTAGGGTTATATTTAGGGTTGCTGTAAAGAGCGAATACGGAGGGTCCAGTTGCATGTGGGGCTGCATAAAGGCTCCCCTGGGGAGTTCAGTTGTACCCAAAGCCTTCCTCTGGGGGCACTTTTGGATGGTCGAATGGGGCTTGTAGCACGTTTTCTGTGGCCCGATTTTTCAGTCGTCTGCCATGCGGGCCAGGGTTATATTTAGGGTTGCTGTGAAAGAGCGAATACGGAGGGTCCAGTTGCATGTGGGGCTGCATAAAGGCTCCCCTGGGGAGTTCACTTGTACCCAAAGCCTTCCTTTGGGGGCACTTCTGGATGGGCGAAAGGGGCTTGAAACACATTTTCTGTGGCCCGAGCTTTCAGTCGACTACCAGGCGTGCTAGGGCTATATTTAGGCTTGCGGTGAAAGATTGAACCCGGAGGGTCCAGTTGCATGTGGGGCTGCATAAAGGCTCCCCTGGGGAGTTCAGTTGTACCCAAAGCCTTCCTCTGGGGGCACTTTTGGATGGGCGAATGGGGCTCGTAACACATTTTCTGTGGCCCGAGCTTTCAGTCGACTGCCAGGCGTGCTAGGGCTATATTTAGGCTTGCGGTGAAAGAGTGAACCCGGAGGGTCCAGTTGCATGTGGGGCTGCATAAAGGCTCCCCTGGGGAGTTCAGTTGTACCCAAAGCCTTCCTTTGGGGGCACTTCTGGATGAGTGAATGGGGCTTGAAACGCATTTTTTGGAGCCCGAGTTTTCAGTCTTCTGCCATGCTGGCTAGGGTTATATTTAGGGTTGCTGTAAAGAGCGAACACGGAGGGTCCAGTTGCATGTGGGGCTGCGTAAAGTCTCCCCTGGGGAGTTCAGTTGTACCCAAAGCCTTCCTCTGGGGTACTTTTGGATGGGCGAATTAGGCTTTTAATGCATTTTCTGGGGCCCGAGTTTTCAGTCGTCTGCCATGCGGGCCAGGGTTATATTTAGGGTTGCTGTGAAAGAGCGAATACGGAGGGTCCAGTTGCATGTGGGGCTGCGTTAAGGCTCCCCTGGGGAGTTCACTTGTACCCAAAGCCTTCCTTTGGGGGCACTTCTGGATGGGCGAAAGGGTCTTGAAACGCTTTTTCTGTGGCCCGAGTTTTCAGTTTTCTGCCATACTGGCTAGGGTTATATTTAGGGTTGCTGTAAAGAGCGAACACGGAGAGTCCAGTTGCATGTGGGGCTGCATAAAGGCTCCCCTGGGGAGTTCAGATGTACCCAAAGCCTTCCTCTGGGGGCACTTTTGGATGGGCGAATTAGGCTTTTAATGCATTTTCTGGGGCCCGAGTTTTCAGTCGACTGCCAGGCGGGCCAGGGATATATTTAGGGTTGCTGTGAAAGAGCGAATACGGAGGGTCCAGTTGCATGTGGGGCTGCATAAAGGCTCCCCTGGGGAGTTCAGTTGTACCCAAAGCCTTCCTCTGGGGGCACTTTTGGATGGTCGAATGGGGCTTGTAGCACGTTTTCTGTGGCCCGATTTTTCAGTCGTCTGCCATGCGGGCCAGGGTTATATTTAGGGTTGCTGTGAAAGAGCGAATACGGAGGGTCCAGTTGCATGTGGGGCTGCATAAAGGCTCCCCTGGGGAGTTCACTTGTACCCAAAGCCTTCCTTTGGGGGCACTTCTGGATGGGCGAAAGGGGCTTGAAATGCTTTTTCTGTGGCCTGAGTTTTCAGTCTTCTGCCATGCTGGCTAGGGTTATATTTAGGGTTTCTGTAAAGAGCGAACACGGAGGGTCCAGTTGCATGTGGGGCTGCGTAAAGGCTCCCCTGGGGAGTTCAGATGTACCCAAAGCCTTCCTTTGGGGGCACTTTTGGATGGGCGAATGGGGCTCGTAACACATTTTCTGTGGCCCGAGCTTTCAGTCGACTGCCAGGCGTGCTAGGGCTATATTTAGGCTTGCGGTGAAAGAGTGAACCCGGAGGGTCCAGTTGCATGTGGGGCTGCATAAAGGCTCCCCTGGGGAGTTCAGTTGTACCCAAAGCCTTCCTTTGGGGGCACTTCTGGATGGTCCAAGGGGAATCGCAATGCGTTTTCTGAGGCCCGTTTTTCAGTCTTCTCCCATAGTGCCGAGGGCTATATTTAGGCTTGCGGTGAAAGAGTGAACCCGGAGGGTCCAGTTGCATGTGGGGCTGCATAAAGTCTCCCCTGGGGAGTTCACTTGTACCCAAAGCCTTCCTTTGGGGGCACTTCTGGATGAGCGAATTAGGCTTTTAACGCATTTTCTGTGGCCCGAGTTTTCAGTCTTCTGACATGGTGGCTAGGGGTATATTTAGGGTTGCTCGTAAACAGTGAACAAGGAGGGTCCAGTTGCATGTGGGGCTGCGTAAAGGCTCCCCTGGGGAGTTCAGTTGTACCCAAAGCCTTCCTTTGGGGGCACTTCTGGATGGGTGAATGGGGCTTGAAACGCATTTTCTGGAGCCCGAGTTTTCAGTCTTCTGCCATGGTGGCTAGTGTTATATTTAGGGTTGCTTGTAAACAGCGAACACGGGGGGTCCAGTTGCGTATGAGCCTGCATAAAGGCTCCCCTGGGGAGTTCAGTTGTACCCAAAGACTTCCTTTGGGGGCACTTTTGGATGGTCGAATGGGGCTTGTAGCACGTTTTCTGGGGCCCGAGTTTTCAGTCGTCTGCCATGCGGGCCAGGGTTATATTTAGGGTTGCTGTGAAAGAGCGAATACGGAGGGTCCAGTTGCATGTGGGGCTGCATAAAGGCTCCCCTGGGGAGTTCACTTGTACCCAAAGCCTTCCTTTGGGGGCACTTCTGGATGGGCGAAAGGGGCTTGAAACACTTTTTCTGTGGCCCGAGTTTTCAGTCTTCTGCCATGCTGGCTAGGGTTATATTTAGGGTTGCTGTAAAGAGCGAACACGGAGGGTCCAGTTGCATGTGGGGCTGCGTAAAGGCTCCCCTGGGGAGTTCAGTTGTACCCAAAGCCTTCCTCTGGGGTACTTTTGGATGGGCGAATTAGGCTTTTAATGCATTTTCTGGGGCCCGAGTTTTCAGTCGTCTGCCATGCGGGCCAGGGTTATATTTAGGGTTGCTGTGAAAGAGCGAACCCGGAGGGTCCAGTTGCATGTGGGGCTGCGTTAAGGCTCCCCTGGGGAGTTCACTTGTACCCAAAGCCTTCCTTTGGGGGCACTTCTGGATGGGTGAATGGGGCTTGAAACGCTTTTTCTGTGGCCCGAGTTTTCAGTCTTCTGCCATGCTGGCTAGGGTTATATTTAGGGTTGCTGTAAAGAGTGAACAAGGAGGGTCCAGTTGCATGTGGGGCTGCATAAAGGCTCCCCTGGGGAGTTCAGTTGTACCCAAAGCCTTCCTTTGGGGGCACTTCTGGATGGTCCAAGGGGAATCGCAATGCGTATTCTGAGGCCCGTTTTTCAGTCTTCTCCCATAGTGCCGAGGGCTATATTTAGGCTTGCGGTGAAAGAGTGAACCCGGAGGGTCCAGTTGCATGTGGGGCTGCATAAAGGCTCCCCTGGGGAGTTCACTTGTACCCAAAGCCTTCCTTTGGGGGCACTTCTGGATGAGCGAATTAGGCTTTTAACGCATTTTCTGTGGCCCGAGTTTTCAGTCTTCTGACATGGTGGCTAGGGGTATATTTAGGGTTGCTCGTAAACAGTGAACAAGGAGGGTCCAGTTGCATGTGGGGCTGCGTAAAGGCTCCCCTGGGGAGTTCAGTTGTACCTAAAGCCTTCCTCTGGAGGCACTTCTGGATGGGTGAATGGGGCTTGAAACGCATTTTCTGGAGCCCGAGTTTTCAGTCTTCTGCCATGGTGGCTAGTGTTATATTTAGGGTTGCTTGTAAACAGCGAACACGGGGGGTCCAGTTGCGTATGAGCCTGCATAAAGGCTCCCCTGGGGAGTTCAGTTGTACCCAAAGACTTCCTTTGGGGGCACTTTTGGATGGTCGAATGGGGCTTGTAGCACGTTTTCTGGGGCCCGAGTTTTCAGTCGTCTGCCATGCGGGCCAGGGTTATATTTAGGGTTGCTGTGAAAGAGCGAATACGGAGGGTCCAGTTGCATGTGGGGCTGCATAAAGGCTCCCCTGGGGAGTTCACTTGTACCCAAAGCCTTCCTTTGGGGGCACTTCTGGATGGGCGAAAGGGGCTTGAAACACTTTTTCTGTGGCCCGAGTTTTCAGTCTTCTGCCATGCTGGCTAGGGTTATATTTAGGGTTGCTGTAAAGAGCGAACACGGAGGGTCCAGTTGCATGTGGGGCTGCGTAAAGGCTCCCCTGGGGAGTTCAGTTGTACCCAAAGCCTTCCTCTGGGGTACTTTTGGATGGGCGAATTAGGCTTTTAATGCATTTTCTGGGGCCCGAGTTTTCAGTCGTCTGCCATGCGGGCCAGGGTTATATTTAGGGTTGCTGTGAAAGAGCGAATACGGAGGGTCCAGTTGCATGTGGGGCTGCGTTAAGGCTCCCCTGTGGAGTTCACTTGTACCCAAAGCCTTCCTTTGGGGGCACTTCTGGATGGGTGAAAGGGTCTTGAAACGCTTTTTCTGTGGCCCGAGTTTTCAGTCTTCTGCCATGCTGGCTAGGGTTATATTTAGGGTTGCTGTAAAGAGTGAACAAGGAGGGTCCAGTTGCATGTGGGGCTGCATAAAGGCTCCCCTGGGGAGTTCAGTTGTACCCAAAGCCTTCCTTTGAGGGCGCTTCTGGATGGGTGAATGGGGCTTGAAACGCTTTTTCTGTGGCCCGAGTTTTCAGTTTTCTGCCATGCTGGCTAGTGTTATATTTAGGGTTGCTTGTAAACAGTGAACAAGGAGGGTCCAGTTGCATGTGGGGCTGCGTAAAGGCTCCCCTGGGGAGTTCAGTTGTATCCAAAGCCTTCCTCTGGGGGCACTTTGGGATGGGCGAATTAGGCTATTAACAGTTTTTCTGGGGCCCGAGTTTTCAGTCGACTGCCATGCGGGCCAGGGTTATATTTAGGGTTGCTGTGAAAGAGCGAATACGGAGGGTCCAGTTGCATGTGGGGCTGCATAAAGGCTCCCCTGGGGAGTTCAGATGTACCCAAAGCCTTCCTTTGGGGGCACTTTTGGATGGGCGAATTAGGCTTTTAATGCATTTTCTGGGGCCCGAGTTTTCAGTCGACTGCCAGGCGTGCTAGGGCAATATTTAGGCTAGCGGTGAAAGAGTGAACCCGGAGGGTCCAGTTGCATGTGGGGCTACATAAAGGCTCCCCTGGGGAGTTCAGTTGTACCCAAAGCCTTCCTTTGGGGGCACTTCTGGATGGGTGAATGGGGCTTGAAACGCATTTTCTGGGGCCCGAGTTTTCAGTCGACTGCCAGGCGGGCCAGGGATATATTTAGGGTTGCTGTGAAAGAGCGAATACGGAGGGTCCAGTTGCATGTGGGGCTGCGTTAAGGCTCCCCTGGGGAGTTCACTTGTACCCAAAGCCTTCCTCTGGGGGCACTTCTGGATGGGCGAAAGGGGCTTGAAACGCTTTTTCTGTGGCCCTAGTTTTCAGTCTTCTGCCATGCTGGCTAGGGTTATATTTAGGGTTGCTGTAAAGAGCGAACACGGAGGGTCCAGTTGCATGTGGGGCTGCGTAAAGGCTCCCCTGGGGAGTTCAGATGTACCCAAAGCCTTCCTTTGGGGGCACTTTTGGATGGGCGAATGGGGCTCGTAACACATTTTCTGTGGCCCGAGCTTTCAGTCGACTGCCAGGCGTGCTAGGGCTATATTTAGGCTTGCGGTGAAAGAGTGAACCCGGAGGGTCCAGTTGCATGTGGGGCTGCGTAAAGGCTCCCCTGGGGAATTCAGATGTACCCAAAGCCTTCCTTTGGGGGCACATTTGGATGGGCGAATGGGGCTCGTAACACATTTTCTGTGGCCCGAGCTTTCAGTCGACTGCCAGGCGTGCTAGGGCTATATTTAGGCTTGCGGTGAAAGAGTGAACCCGGAGGGTCCAGTTGCATGTGGGGCTGCATAAAGGCTCCCCTGGGGAGTTCAGTTGTACCCAAAGCCTTCCTTTGGGGGCACGTTTGGATGGTCGAATGGGGCTTGTAGCACGTTTTCTGTGGCCCGAGTTTTCAGTCGTCTGCCATGCGGGCCAGGGTTATATTTAGGGTTGCGGTGAAAGAGCGAATACGGAGGGTCCAGTTGCATGTGGGGCTGCGTTAAGGCTCCCCTGGGGAGTTCACTTGTACCCAAAGCCTTCCTTTGGGGGCACTTCTGGATGGGTGAAAGGGGCTTGAAACGCTTTTTCTGTGGCCCGAGTTTTCAGTCTTCTGCCATGCTGGCTAGGGTTATATTTAGGGTTGCTGTAAAGAGTGAACAAGGAGGGTCCAGTTGCATGTGGGGCTGCATAAAGGCTCCCCTGGGGAGTTCAGTTGTACCCAAAGCCTTCCTCTGGGGGCACTTTTGGATGGGCGAAAGGGGCTTTTAATGCATTTTCTGGGGCCCGATTTTTCAGTCGACTGCCAGGCGGGCCAGGGCTATATTTAGGGTTGCTGTGAAAGAGCGAATACGGAGGGTCCAGTTGCATGTGGGGCTGCGTTAAGGCTCCCCTGGGGAGTCCAGTTGTACCCAAAGCCTTCCTCTGGGGGCACTTTTGGATGGTCCAAGGGGAATCGCAATGCGTTTTCTGAGGCCCGCTTTTTCAGTCTTCTCCCATTGCGCCGAGGGTTATATTTAGGCTTGCGGTGAAAGAGTGAACCCGGAGGGTCCAGTTGCATGTGGGGCTGCGTAAAGGCTCCCCTGGGGAGTTCACTTGTACCCAAAGCCTTCCTCTGGGGGCATTTTTGGATGGGCGAATTAGGCTTTTAACGCATTTTCTGTGGCCCGAGTTTTCAGTCGACTGCCAGGCGGGCCAGGGCTATATTTAGGGTTGCTGTGAAAGAGTGAACCCGGAGGGTCCAGTTGCATGTGGGGCTGCATAAAGGCTCCCCTGGGGAGTTCACTTGTACCCAAAGCCTTCCTTTGGGGGCACTTCTGGATGGGTGAATGGGGCTGAAACGTATTTTCTGGAGCCCGAGTTTTCAGTCTTCTGCCATGGTGGCTAGGGGTATATTTAGGGTTGCTCGTAAACAGTGAACAAGGAGGGTCCAGTTGCATGTGGGGCTGCATAAAGGCTCCCCTGGGGAGTTCAGTTATACCCAAAGCCTTCCTCTGGGGGCACTTTGGGATGGTCCAAGGGGAATCGCAATGCGTTTTCTGAGGCCCGCTTTTTCAGTCTTCTCCCATTGCGCCGAGGGCTATATTTAGGCTTGCAGTGAAAGAGTGAACCCGGAGGGTCCAGTTGCATGTGGGGCTGCATAAAGGCTCCCCTGGGGAGTTCAGTTGTACCCAAAGCCTTCCTTTGGGGGCACTTCTGGATGGGTGAATGGGGCTTGAAACGCATTTTCTGGAGCCCGAGTTTTCAGTCTTCTGCCATGGTGGCTAGGGGTATATTTAGGGTTGCTCGTAAACAGTGAACAAGGAGGGTCCAGTTGCATGTGGGGCTGCGTAAAGGCTCCCCTGGGGAGTTCAGTTGTACCCAAAGCCTTCCTCTGGGGGCACTTTGGGATGGTCCAAGGGGAATCGCAATGCGTTTTCTGAGGCCCGCTTTTTCAGTCTTCTCCCATTGCGCCGAGGGCTATATTTAGGCTTGCAGTGAAAGAGTGCATACGGAGGGTCCAGTTGAATGTGGGGCTGCATAAAGGCTCCCCTGGGGAGTTCAGATGTACCCAAAGCCTTCCTTTGGGGGCACTTTTGGATGGGCAAATGGGGCTCGTAACACATTTTCTGTGGCCCGAGCTTTCAGTCGACTGCCAGGCGTGCTAGGGCTATATTTAGGCTTGCGGTGAAAGAGTGAACCCGGAGGGTCCAGTTGCATGTGGGGCTGCGTAAAGGCTCCCCTGGGGAGTTCAGATGTACCCAAAGCCTTCCTTTGGGGGCACTTTTGGATGGGCGAATGGGGCTCGTAACACATTTTCTGTGGCCCGAGCTTTCAGTCGACTGCCAGGCGTGCTAGGGCTATATTTAGGCTTGCGGTGAAAGAGCGAATACGGAGGGTCCAGTTGCATGTGGGGCTGCGTTAAGGCTCCCCTGGGGAGTTCACTTGTACCCAAAGCCTTCCTTTGGGGGCACTTCTGGATGGGTGAAAGGGGCTTGAAACGCTTTTTCTGTGGCCCGAGTTTTCAGTCTTCTGCCATGCTGGCTAGGGTTATATTTAGGGTTGCTGTAAAGAGTGAACAAGGAGGGTCCAGTTGCATGTGGGGCTGCATAAAGGCTCCCCTGGGGAGTTCACTTGTACCCAAAGCCTTCCTTTGGGGGCACTTCTGGATGGGTGAATGGGGCTTGAAACGCTTTTTCTGTGGCCCGAGTTTTCAGTTTTCTGCCATGCTGGCTAGTGTTATATTTAGGGTTGCTTGTAAACAGTGAACAAGGAGGGTCCAGTTGCATGTGGGGCTGCGTAAAGGCTCCCCTGGGGAGTTCAGTTGTATCCAAAGCCTTCCTCTGGGGGCACTTTGGGATGGGCGAATTAGGCTATTAACAGTTTTTCTGGGGCCCGAGTTTTCAGTCGACTGCCATGCGGGCCAGGGTTATATTTAGGGTTGCTGTGAAAGAGCGAATACGGAGGGTCCAGTTGCATGTGGGGCTGCATAAAGGCTCCCCTGGGGAGTTCACTTGTACCCAAAGCCTTCCTTTGGGGGCACTTCTGGATGGGCGAAAGGGGCTTGAAACGCTTTTTCTGTGGCCCGAGTTTTCAGTCTTCTGCCATGCTGGCTAGGGTTATATTTAGGGTTGCTGTAAAGAGCGAACACGGAGAGTCCAGTTGCATGTGGGGCTGCATAAAGGCTCCCCTGGGGAGTTCAGATGTACCCAAAGCCTTCCTTTGGGGGCACTTCTGGATGGGTGAATGGGGCTTGAAACGCATTTTCTGGGGCCCGAGTTTTCAGTCGACTGCCAGGCGGGCCAGGGATATATTTAGGGTTGCTGTGAAAGAGCGAATACGGAGGGTCCAGTTGCATGTGGGGCTGCGTTAAGGCTCCCCTGGGGAGTTCACTTGTACCCAAAGCCTTCCTCTGGGGGCACTTTTGGATGGGCGAATTAGGCTTTTAACGCATTTTCTGGGGCCCGAGTTTTCAGTCGACTGCCAGGCGGGCCAGGGCTATATTTAGGCTTGCGGAGAAAGAGTGAACCCGGAGGGTCCAGTTGCATGTGGGGCTGCGTAAAGGCTCCCCTGGGGAGTTCAGATGTACCCAAAGCCTTCCTTTGGGGGCACTTTTGGATGGGCGAATGGGGCTCGTAACACATTTTCTGTGGCCCGAGCTTTCAGTCGACTGCCAGGCGTGCTAGGGCTATATTTAGGCTTGCGGTGAAAGATTGAACCCGGAGGGTCCAGTTGCATGTGGGGCTGCGTAAAGGCTCCCCTGGGGAGTTCAGATGTACCCAAAGCCTTCCTTTGGGGGCACTTTTGGATGGGCGAATGGGGCTCGTAACACATTTTCTGTGGCCCGAGCTTTCAGTCGACTGCCAGGCGTGCTAGGGCTATATTTAGGCTTGCGGTGAAAGAGTGAACCCGGAGGGTCCAGTTGCATGTGGGGCTGCATAAAGGCTCCCCTGGGGAGTTCAGTTGTACCCAAAGCCTTCCTTTGGGGGCACGTTTGGATGGTCGAATGGGGCTTGTAGCACGTTTTCTGTGGCCCGAGTTTTCAGTCGTCTGCCATGCGGGCCAGGGTTATATTTAGGGTTGCTGTGAAAGAGCGAATACGGAGGGTCCAGTTGCATGTGGGGCTGCGTTAAGGCTCCCCTGGGGAGTTCACTTGTACCCAAAGCCTTCCTTTGGGGGCACTTCTGGATGGGTGAATGGGGCTTGAAACGCTTTTTCTGTGGCCCGAGTTTTCAGTCTTCTGCCATGCTGGCTAGGGTTATATTTAGGGTTGCTGTAAAGAGTGAACAAGGAGGGTCCAGTTGCATGTGGGGCTGCATAAAGGCTCCCCTGGGGAGTTCAGTTGTACCCAAAGCCTTCCTTTGGGGGCACTTCTGGATGGTCCAAGGGGAATCGCAATGCGTTTTCTGAGGCCCGTTTTTCAGTCTTCTCCCATAGTGCCGAGGGCTATATTTAGGCTTGCGGTGAAAGAGTGAACCCGGAGGGTCCAGTTGCATGTGGGGCTGCATAAAGGCTCCCCTGGGGAGTTCACTTGTACCCAAAGCCTTCCTTTGGGGGCACTTCTGGATGAGCGAATTAGGCTTTTAACGCATTTTCTGTGGCCCGAGTTTTCAGTCTTCTGACATGGTGGCTAGGGGTATATTTAGGGTTGCTCGTAAACAGTGAACAAGGAGGGTCCAGTTGCATGTGGGGCTGCGTAAAGGCTCCCCTGGGGAGTTCAGTTGTACCTAAAGCCTTCCTCTGGGGGCACTTTGGGATGGTCCAAGGGGAATCGCAATGCGTTTTCTGAGGCCCGCTTTTTCAGTCTTCTCCCATTGCGCCGAGGGTTATATTTAGGCTTGCGGTGAAAGAGTGAACCCGGAGGGTCCAGTTGCATGTGGGGCTGCGTAAAGGCTCCCCTGGGGAGTTCACTTGTACCCAAAGCCTTCCTTTGGGGGCACTTCTGGATGGGTGAATGGGGCTGAAACGTATTTTCTGGAGCCCGAGTTTTCAGTCTTCTGCCATGGTGGCTAGGGGTATATTTAGGGTTGCTCGTAAACAGTGAACAAGGAGGGTCCAGTTGCATGTGGGGCTGCATAAAGGCTCCCCTGGGGAGTTCAGTTATACCCAAAGCCTTCCTCTGGGGGCACTTTGGGATGGTCCAAGGGGAATCGCAATGCGTTTTCTGAGGCCCGCTTTTTCAGTCTTCTCCCATTGCGCCGAGGGCTATATTTAGGCTTGCAGTGAAAGAGTGAACCCGGAGGGTCCAGTTGCATGTGGGGCTGCATAAAGGCTCCCCTGGGGAGTTCAGTTGTACCCAAAGCCTTCCTTTGGGGGCACTTCTGGATGGGTGAATGGGGCTTGAAACGCATTTTCTGGAGCCCGAGTTTTCAGTCTTCTGCCATGGTGGCTAGGGGTATATTTAGGGTTGCTCGTAAACAGTGAACAAGGAGGGTCCAGTTGCATGTGGGGCTGCATAAAGGCTCCCCTGGGGAGTTCAGTTGTACCCAAAGCCTTCCTTTGGGGGCACGTTTGGATGGTCGAATGGGGCTTGTAGCACGTTTTCTGTGGCCCGAGTTTTCAGTCGTCTGCCATGCGGGCCAGGGTTATATTTAGGGTTGCTGTGAAAGAGCGAATACGGAGGGTCCAGTTGCATGTGGGGCTGCGTTAAGGCTCCCCTGGGGAGTTCACTTGTACCCAAAGCCTTCCTCTGGGGGCACTTCTGGATGGGTGAAAGGGGCTTGAAACGCTTTTTCTGTGGCCCGAGTTTTCAGTCTTCTGCCATGCTGGCTAGGGTTATATTTAGGGTTGCTGTAAAGAGTGAACAAGGAGGGTCCAGTTGCATGTGGGGCTGCATAAAGGCTCCCCTGGGGAGTTCACTTGTACCCAAAGCCTTCCTTTGGGGGCACTTCTGGATGGGTGAATGGGGCTTGAAACGCTTTTTCTGTGGCCCGAGTTTTCAGTTTTCTGCCATGCTGGCTAGTGTTATATTTAGGGTTGCTTGTAAACAGTGAACAAGGAGGGTCCAGTTGCATGTGGGGCTGCGTAAAGGCTCCCCTGGGGAGTTCAGTTGTATCCAAAGCCTTCCTCTGGGGGCACTTTGGGATGGGCGAATTAGGCTATTAACAGTTTTTCTGGGGCCCGAGTTTTCAGTCGACTGCCATGCGGGCCAGGGTTATATTTAGGGTTGCTGTGAAAGAGCGAATACGGAGGGTCCAGTTGCATGTGGGGCTGCATAAAGGCTCCCCTGGGGAGTTCACTTGTACCCAAAGCCTTCCTTTGGGGGCACTTCTGGATGGGCGAAAGGGGCTTGAAACGCTTTTTCTGTGGCCCGAGTTTTCAGTCTTCTGCCATGCTGGCTAGGGTTATATTTAGGGTTGCTGTAAAGAGCGAACACGGAGAGTCCAGTTGCATGTGGGGCTGCATAAAGGCTCCCCTGGGGAGTTCAGATGTACCCAAAGCCTTCCTCTGGGGGCACTTTTGGATGGGCGAATGGGGCTTGAAACGCATTTTCTGGGGCCCGAGTTTTCAGTCGACTGCCAGGCGGGCCAGGGATATATTTAGGGTTGCTGTGAAAGAGCGAATACGGAGGGTCCAGTTGCATGTGGGGCTGCGTTAAGGCTCCCCTGGGGAGTTCACTTGTACCCAAAGCCTTCCTCTGGGGGCACTTTTGGATGGGCGAATTAGGCTTTTAACGCATTTTCTGGGGCCCGAGTTTTCAGTCGACTGCCAGGCGGGCCAGGGCTATATTTAGGCTTGCGGAGAAAGAGTGAACCCGGAGGGTCCAGTTGCATGTGGGGCTGCGTAAAGGCTCCCCTGGGGAGTTCAGATGTACCCAAAGCCTTCCTTTGGGGGCACTTTTGGATGGGCGAATGGGGCTCGTAACACATTTTCTGTGGCCCGAGCTTTCAGTCGACTGCCAGGCGTGCTAGGGCTATATTTAGGCTTGCGGTGAAGAAGTGAACCCGGAGGGTCCAGTTGCATGTGGGGCTGCGTAAAGGCTCCCCTGGGGAGTTCAGATGTACCCAAAGCCTTCCTTTGGGGGCACTTTTGGATGGGCGAATGGGGCTCGTAACACATTTTCTGTGGCCCGAGCTTTCAGTCGACTGCCAGGCGTGCTAGGGCTATATTTAGGCTTGCGGTGAAAGAGTGAACCCGGAGGGTCCAGTTGCATGTGGGGCTGCATAAAGGCTCCCCTGGGGAGTTCAGTTGTACCCAAAGCCTTCCTTTGGGGGCACGTTTGGATGGTCGAATGGGGCTTGTAGCACGTTTTCTGTGGCCCGAGTTTTCAGTCGTCTGCCATGCGGGCCAGGGTTATATTTAGGGTTGCTGTGAAAGAGCGAATACGGAGGGTCCAGTTGCATGTGGGGCTGCGTTAAGGCTCCCCTGGGGAGTTCACTTGTACCCAAAGCCTTCCTTTGGGGGCACTTCTGGATGGGTGAATGGGGCTTGAAACGCTTTTTCTGTGGCCCGAGTTTTCAGTCTTCTGCCATGCGGGCCAGGGTTATATTTAGGGTTGCTGTAAAGAGTGAACAAGGAGGGTCCAGTTGCATGTGGGGCTGCATAAAGGCTCCCCTGGGGAGTTCAGTTGTACCCAAAGCCTTCCTTTGGGGGCACTTCTGGATGGTCCAAGGGGAATCGCAATGCGTTTTCTGAGGCCCGTTTTTCAGTCTTCTCCCATAGTGCCGAGGGCTATATTTAGGCTTGCGGTGAAAGAGTGAACCCGGAGGGTCCAGTTGCATGTGGGGCTGCATAAAGGCTCCCCTGGGGAGTTCACTTGTACCCAAAGCCTTCCTTTGGGGGCACTTCTGGATGAGCGAATTAGGCTTTTAACGCATTTTCTGTGGCCCGAGTTTTCAGTCTTCTGACATGGTGGCTAGGGGTATATTTAGGGTTGCTCGTAAACAGTGAACAAGGAGGGTCCAGTTGCATGTGGGGCTGCGTAAAGGCTCCCCTGGGGAGTTCAGTTGTACCTAAAGCCTTCCTCTGGAGGCACTTCTGGATGGGTGAATGGGGCTTGTAGCACGTTTTCTGGGGCCCGAGTTTTCAGTCGTCTGCCATGCGGGCCAGGGTTATATTTAGGGTTGCTGTGAAAGAGCGAATACGGAGGGTCCAGTTGCATGTGGGGCTGCATAAAGGCTCCCCTGGGGAGTTCACTTGTACCCAAAGCCTTCCTTTGGGGGCACTTCTGGATGGGCGAAAGGGGCTTGAAACACTTTTTCTGTGGCCCGAGTTTTCAGTCTTCTGCCATGCTGGCTAGGGTTATATTTAGGGTTGCTGTAAAGAGCGAACACGGAGGGTCCAGTTGCATGTGGGGCTGCGTAAAGGCTCCCCTGGGGAGTTCAGTTGTACCCAAAGCCTTCCTCTGGGGTACTTTTGGATGGGCGAATTAGGCTTTTAATGCATTTTCTGGGGCCCGAGTTTTCAGTCGTCTGCCATGCGGGCCAGGGTTATATTTAGGGTTGCTGTGAAAGAGCGAATACGGAGGGTCCAGTTGCATGTGGGGCTGCGTTAAGGCTCCCCTGGGGAGTTCACTTGTACCCAAAGCCTTCCTTTGGGGGCACTTCTGGATGGGTGAAAGGGGCTTGAAACGCTTTTTCTGTGGCCCGAGTTTTCAGTCTTCTGCCATGCTGGCTAGGGTTATATTTAGGGTTGCTGTAAAGAGTGAACAAGGAGGGTCCAGTTGCATGTGGGGCTGCATAAAGGCTCCCCTGGGGAGTTCAGTTGTACCCAAAGCCTTCCTTTGGGGGCACTTCTGGATGGGTGAATGGGGCTTGAAACGCTTTTTCTGTGGCCCGAGTTTTCAGTTTTCTGCCATGCTGGCTAGTGTTATATTTAGGGTTGCTTGTAAACAGTGAACAAGGAGGGTCCAGTTGCATGTGGGGCTGCGTAAAGGCTCCCCTGGGGAGTTCAGTTGTATCCAAAGCCTTCCTCTGGGGGCACTTTGGGATGGGCGAATTAGGCTATTAACAGTTTTTCTGGGGCCCGAGTTTTCAGTCGACTGCCATGCGGGCCAGGGTTATATTTAGGGTTGCTGTGAAAGAGCGAATACGGAGGGTCCAGTTGCATGTGGGGCTGCATAAAGGCTCCCCTGGGGAGTTCAGATGTACCCAAAGCCTTCCTTTGGGGGCACTTTTGGATGGGCGAATTAGGCTTTTAATGCATTTTCTGGGGCCCGAGTTTTCAGTCGACTGCCAGGCGTGCTAGGGCAATATTTAGGCTAGCGGTGAAAGAGTGAACCCGGAGGGTCCAGTTGCATGTGGGGCTACATAAAGGCTCCCCTGGGGAGTTCAGTTGTACCCAAAGCCTTCCTTTGGGGGCACTTCTGGATGGGTGAATGGGGCTTGAAACGCATTTTCTGGGGCCCGAGTTTTCAGTCGACTGCCAGGCGGGACAGGGATATATTTAGGGTTGCTGTGAAAGAGCGAATACGGAGGGTCCAGTTGCATGTGGGGCTGCGTTAAGGCTCCCCTGGGGAGTTCACTTGTACCCAAAGCCTTCCTCTGGGGGCACTTCTGGATGGGCGAAAGGGGCTTGAAACGCTTTTTCTGTGGCCCTAGTTTTCAGTCTTCTGCCATGGTGGCTAGGGGTATATTTAGGGTTGCTGTAAAGAGCGAACACGGAGGGTCCAGTTGCATGTGGGGCTGCGTAAAGGCTCCCCTGGGGAGTTCAGATGTACCCAAAGCCTTCCTTTGGGGGCACTTTTGGATGGGCGAATGGGGCTCGTAACACATTTTCTGTGGCCCGAGCTTTCAGTCGACTGCCAGGCGTGCTAGGGCTATATTTAGGCTTGCGGTGAAAGAGTGAACCCGGAGGGTCCAGTTGCATGTGGGGCTGCGTAAAGGCTCCCCTGGGGAGTTCAGATGTACCCAAAGCCTTCCTTTGGGGGCACATTTGGATGGGCGAATGGGGCTCGTAACACATTTTCTGTGGCCCGAGCTTTCAGTCGACTGCCAGGCGTGCTAGGGCTATATTTAGGCTTGCGGTGAAAGAGTGAACCCGGAGGGTCCAGTTGCATGTGGGGCTGCATAAAGGCTCCCCTGGGGAGTTCAGTTGTACCCAAAGCCTTCCTTTGGGGGCACGTTTGGATGGTCGAATGGGGCTTGTAGCACGTTTTCTGTGGCCCGAGTTTTCAGTCGTCTGCCATGCGGGCCAGGGTTATATTTAGGGTTGCTGTGAAAGAGCGAATACGGAGGGTCCAGTTGCATGTGGGGCTGCGTTAAGGCTCCCCTGGGGAGTTCACTTGTACCCAAAGCCTTCCTTTGGGGGCACTTCTGGATGGGTGAAAGGGGCTTGAAACGCTTTTTCTGTGGCCCGAGTTTTCAGTCTTCTGCCATGCTGGCTAGGGTTATATTTAGGGTTGCTGTAAAGAGTGAACAAGGAGGGTCCAGTTGCATGTGGGGCTGCATAAAGGCTCCCCTGGGGAGTTCAGTTGTACCCAAAGCCTTCCTCTGGGGGCACTTTTGGATGGGCGAAAGGGGCTTTTAATGCATTTTCTGGGGCCCGATTTTTCAGTCGACTGCCAGGCGGGCCAGGGCTATATTTAGGGTTGCTGTGAAAGAGCGAATACGGAGGGTCCAGTTGCATGTGGGGCTGCGTTAAGGCTCCCCTGGGGAGTCCAGTTGTACCCACAGCCTTCCTCTGGGGGCACTTTTGGATGGTCCAAGGGGAATCGCAATGCGTTTTCTGAGGCCCGCTTTTTCAGTCTTCTCCCATTGCGCCGAGGGTTATATTTAGGCTTGCGGTGAAAGAGTGAACCCGGAGGGTCCAGTTGCATGTGGGGCTGCGTAAAGGCTCCCCTGGGGAGTTCACTTGTACCCAAAGCCTTCCTCTGGGGGCACTTTTGGATGGGCGAATTAGGCTTTTAACGCATTTTCTGTGGCCCGAGTTTTCAGTCGACTGCCAGGCGGGCCAGGGCTATATTTAGGGTTGCTGTGAAAGAGTGAACCCGGAGGGTCCAGTTTCATGTGGGGCTGCATAAAGGCTCCCCTGGGGAGTTCACTTGTACCCAAAGCCTTCCTTTGGGGGCACTTCTGGATGGGTGAATGGGGCTTGAAACGTATTTTCTGGAGCCCGAGTTTTCAGTCTTCTGCCATGGTGGCTAGGGGTATATTTAGGGTTGCTCGTAAACAGTGAACAAGGAGGGTCCAGTTGCATGTGGGGCTGCATAAAGGCTCCCCTGGGGAGTTCAGTTATACCCAAAGCCTTCCTCTGGGGGCACTTTGGGATGGTCCAAGGGGAATCGCAATGCGTTTTCTGAGGCCCGCTTTTTCAGTCTTCTCCCATTGCGCCGAGGGCTATATTTAGGCTTGCAGTGAAAGAGTGAACCCGGAGGGTCCAGTTGCATGTGGGGCTGCATAAAGGCTCCCCTGGGGAGTTCAGTTGTACCCAAAGCCTTCCTTTGGGGGCACGTTTGGATGGTCGAATGGGGCTTGTAGCACGTTTTCTGTGGCCCGAGTTTTCAGTCGTCTGCCATGCGGGCCAGGGTTATATTTAGGGTTGCTGTGAAAGAGCGAATACGGAGGGTCCAGTTGCATGTGGTGCTGCGTTAAGGCTCCCCTGGGGAGTTCACTTGTACCCAAAGCCTTCCTTTGGGGGCACTTCTGGATGGGTGAAAGGGGCTTGAAACGCTTTTTCTGTGGCCCGAGTTTTCAGTCTTCTGCCATGCTGGCTAGGGTTATATTTAGGGTTGCTGTAAAGAGTGAACAAGGAGGGTCCAGTTGCATGTGGGGCTGCATAAAGGCTCCCCTGGGGAGTTCAGTTGTACCCAAAGCCTTCCTCTGGGGGCACTTTTGGATGGGCGAAAGGGGCTTTTAATGCATTTTCTGGGGCCCGATTTTTCAGTCGACTGCCAGGCGGGCCAGGGCTATATTTAGGGTTGCTGTGAAAGAGCGAATACGGAGGGTCCAGTTGCATGTGGGGCTGCGTTAAGGCTCCCCTGGGGAGTCCAGTTGTACCCAAAGCCTTCCTCTGGGGGCACTTTTGGATGGTCCAAGGGGAATCGCAATGCGTTTTCTGAGGCCCGCTTTTTCAGTCTTCTCCCATTGCGCCGAGGGTTATATTTAGGCTTGCGGTGAAAGAGTGAACCCGGAGGGTCCAGTTGCATGTGGGGCTGCGTAAAGGCTCCCCTGGGGAGTTCACTTGTACCCAAAGCCTTCCTCTGGGGGCACTTTTGGATGGGCGAATTAGGCTTTTAACGCATTTTCTGTGGCCCGAGTTTTCAGTCGACTGCCAGGCGGGCCAGGGCTATATTTAGGGTTGCTGTGAAAGAGTGAACCCGGAGGGTCCAGTTGCATGTGGGGCTGCATAAAGGCTCCCCTGGGGAGTTCACTTGTACCCAAAGCCTTCCTTTGGGGGCACTTCTGGATGGGTGAATGGGGCTTGAAACGTATTTTCTGGAGCCCGAGTTTTCAGTCTTCTGCCATGGTGGCTAGGGGTATATTTAGGGTTGCTCGTAAACAGTGAACAAGGAGGGTCCAGTTGCATGTAGGGCTGCATAAAGGCTCCCCTGGGGAGTTCAGTTATACCCAAAGCCTTCCTCTGGGGGCACTTTGGGATGGTCCAAGGGGAATCGCAATGCGTTTTCTGAGGCCCGCTTTTTCAGTCTTCTCCCATTGCGCCGAGGGCTATATTTAGGCTTGCAGTGAAAGAGTGAACCCGGAGGGTCCAGTTGCATGTGGGGCTGCATAAAGGCTCCCCTGGGGAGTTCAGTTGTACCCAAAGCCTTCCTTTGGGGGCACTTCTGGATGGGTGAATGGGGCTTGAAACGCATTTTCTGGAGCCCGAGTTTTCAGTCTTCTGCCATGGTGGCTAGGGGTATATTTAGGGTTGCTCGTAAACAGTGAACAAGGAGGGTCCAGTTGCATGTGGGGCTGCGTAAAGGCTCCCCTGGGGAGTTCAGATGTACCCAAAGCCTTCCTTTGGGGGCACTTTTGGATGGGCGAATGGGGCTCGTAACACATTTTCTGTGGCCCGAGTTTTCAGTCGTCTGCCATGCGGGCCAGGGTTATATTTAGGGTTGCTGTGAAAGAGCGAATACGGAGGGTCCAGTTGCATGTGGTGCTGCGTTAAGGCTCCCCTGGGGAGTTCACTTGTACCCAAAGCCTTCCTTTGGGGGCACTTCTGGATGGGTGAAAGGGGCTTGAAACGCTTTTTCTGTGGCCCGAGTTTTCAGTCTTCTGCCATGCTGGCTAGGGTTATATTTAGGGTTGCTGTAAAGAGTGAACAAGGAGGGTCCAGTTGCATGTGGGGCTGCATAAAGGCTCCCCTGGGGAGTTCAGTTGTACCCAAAGCCTTCCTCTGGGGGCAATTTTGGATGGGCGAAAGGGGCTTTTAATGCATTTTCTGGGGCCCGATTTTTCAGTCGACTGCCAGGCGGGCCAGGGCTATATTTAGGGTTGCTGTGAAAGAGCGAATACGGAGGGTCCAGTTGCATGTGGGGCTGCGTTAAGGCTCCCCTGGGGAGTCCAGTTGTACCCAAAGCCTTCCTCTGGGGGCACTTTTGGATGGTCCAAGGGGAATCGCAATGCGTTTTCTGAGGCCCGCTTTTTCAGTCTTCTCCCATTGCGCCGAGGGTTATATTTAGGCTTGCGGTGAAAGAGTGAACCCGGAGGGTCCAGTTGCATGTGGGGCTGCGTAAAGGCTCCCCTGGGGAGTTCACTTGTACCCAAAGCCTTCCTCTGGGGGCACTTTTGGATGGGCGAATTAGGCTTTTAACGCATTTTCTGTGGCCCGAGTTTTCAGTCGACTGCCAGGCGGGCCAGGGCTATATTTAGGGTTGCTGTGAAAGAGTGAACCCGGAGGGTCCAGTTGCATGTGGGGCTGCATAAAGGCTCCCCTGGGGAGTTCACTTGTACCCAAAGCCTTCCTTTGGGGGCACTTCTGGATGGGTGAATGGGGCTGAAACGTATTTTCTGGAGCCCGAGTTTTCAGTCTTCTGCCATGGTGGCTAGGGGTATATTTAGGGTTGCTCGTAAACAGTGAACAAGGAGGGTCCAGTTGCATGTGGGGCTGCATAAAGGCTCCCCTGGGGAGTTCAGTTATACCCAAAGCCTTCCTCTGGGGGCACTTTGGGATGGTCCAAGGGGAATCGCAATGCGTTTTCTGAGGCCCGCTTTTTCAGTCTTCTCCCATTGCGCCGAGGGCTATATTTAGGCTTGCAGTGAAAGAGTGAACCCGGAGGGTCCAGTTGCATGTGGGGCTGCATAAAGGCTCCCCTGGGGAGTTCAGTTGTACCCAAAGCCTTCCTTTGGGGGCACTTCTGGATGGGTGAATGGGGCTTGAAACGCATTTTCTGGAGCCCGAGTTTTCAGTCTTCTGCCATGGTGGCTAGGGGTATATTTAGGGTTGCTCGTAAACAGTGAACAAGGAGGGTCCAGTTGCATGTGGGGCTGCGTAAAGGCTCCCCTGGGGAGTTCAGTTGTACCCAAAGCCTTCCTCTGGGGGCACTTTGGGATGGTCCAAGGGGAATCGCAATGCGTTTTCTGAGGCCCGCTTTTTCAGTCTTCTCCCATTGCGCCGAGGGCTATATTTAGGCTTGCAGTGAAAGAGTGCATACGGAGGGTCCAGTTGAATGTGGGGCTGCATAAAGGCTCCCCTGGGGAGTTCAGATGTACCCAAAGCCTTCCTTTGGGGGCACTTTTGGATGGGCAAATGGGGCTCGTAACACATTTTCTGTGGCCCGAGCTTTCAGTCGACTGCCAGGCGTGCTAGGGCTATATTTAGGCTTGCGGTGAAAGAGTGAACCCGGAGGGTCCAGTTGCATGTGGGGCTGCGTAAAGGCTCCCCTGGGGAGTTCAGTTGTACCCAAAGCCTTCCTTTGGGGGCACGTTTGGATGGTCGAATGGGGCTTGTAGCACGTTTTCTGTGGCCCGAGTTTTCAGTCGTCTGCCATGCGGGCCAGGGTTATATTTAGGGTTGCTGTGAAAGAGCGAATACGGAGGGTCCAGTTGCATGTGGGGCTGCGTTAAGGCTCCCCTGGGGAGTTCACTTGTACCCAAAGCCTTCCTTTGGGGGCACTTCTGGATGGGTGAAAGGGGCTTGAAACGCTTTTTCTGTGGCCCGAGTTTTCAGTCTTCTGCCATGCTGGCTAGGGTTATATTTAGGGTTGCTGTAAAGAGTGAACAAGGAGGGTCCAGTTGCATGTGGGGCTGCATAAAGGCTCCCCTGGGGAGTTCACTTGTACCCAAAGAATTTCCTTTGGGGGCACTTCTGGATGGGTGAATGGGGCTTGAAACGCTTTTTCTGTGGCCCGAGTTTTCAGTTTTCTGCCATGCTGGCTAGTGTTATATTTAGGGTTGCTTGTAAACAGTGAACAAGGAGGGTCCAGTTGCATGTGGGGCTGCGTAAAGGCTCCCCTGGGGAGTTCAGTTGTATCCAAAGCCTTCCTCTGGGGGCACTTTGGGATGGGCGAATTAGGCTATTAACAGTTTTTCTGGGGCCCGAGTTTTCAGTCGACTGCCATGCGGGCCAGGGTTATATTTAGGGTTGCTGTGAAAGAGCGAATACGGAGGGTCCAGTTGCATGTGCGGCTGCATAAAGGCTCCCCTGGGGAGTTCACTTGTACCCAAAGCCTTCCTTTGGGGGCACTTCTGGATGGGCGAAAGGGGCTTGAAACGCTTTTTCTGTGGCCCGAGTTTTCAGTCTTCTGCCATGCTGGCTAGGGTTATATTTAGGGTTGCTGTAAAGAGCGAACACGGAGAGTCCAGTTGCATGTGGGGCTGCATAAAGGCTCCCCTGGGGAGTTCAGATGTACCCAAAGCCTTCCTTTGGGGGCACTTCTGGATGGGTGAATGGGGCTTGAAACGCATTTTCTGGGGCCCGAGTTTTCAGTCGACTGCCAGGCGGGCCAGGGCTATATTTAGGCTTGCGGAGAAAGAGTGAACCCGGAGGGTCCAGTTGCATGTGGGGCTGCGTAAAGGCTCCCCTGGGGAGTTCAGATGTACCCAAAGCCTTCCTTTGGGGGCACTTCTGGATGGGCGAAAGGGGCTTGAAACGCTTTTTCTGTGGCCCGAGTTTTCAGTCTTCTGCCAGGCGTGCTAGGGCTATATTTAGACTTGCGGTGAAAGAGTGAACCCGGAGGGTCCAGTTGCATGTGGGGCTGCGTAAAGGCTCCCCTGGGGAGTTCAGATGTACCCAAAGCCTTCCTTTGGGGGCACTTTTGGATGGGCGAATGGGGCTCGTAACACATTTTCTGTGGCCCGAGCTTTCAGTCGACTGCCAGGCGTGCTAGGGCTATATTTAGGCTTGCGGTGAAAGAGTGAACCCGGAGGGTCCAGTTGCATGTGGGGCTGCATAAAGGCTCCCCTGGGGAGTTCAGTTGTACCCAAAGCCTTCCTTTGGGGGCACGTTTGGATGGTCGAATGGGGCTTGTAGCACGTTTTCTGTGGCCCGAGTTTTCAGTCGTCTGCCATGCGGGCCAGGGTTATTTTTAGGGTTGCTGTGAAAGAGCGAATACGGAGGGTCCAGTTGCATGTGGGGCTGCGTTAAGGCTCCCCTGGGGAGTTCACTTGTACCCAAAGCCTTCCTTTGGGGGCACTTCTGGATGGGTGAAAGGGGCTTGAAACGCTTTTTCTGTGGCCCGAGTTTTCAGTCTTCTGCCATGCTGGCTAGGGTTATATTTAGGGTTGCTGTAAAGAGTGAACAAGGAGGGTCCAGTTGCATGTGGGGCTGCATAAAGGCTCCCCTGGGGAGTTCACTTGTACCCAAAGCCTTCCTTTGGGGGCACTTCTGGATGGGTGAATGGGGCTTGAAACGCTTTTTCTGTGGCCCGAGTTTTCAGTCTTCTGCCATGGTGGCTAGGGGTATATTTAGGGTTGCTCGTAAACAGTGAACCCGGAGGGTCCAGTTGCATGTGGGGCTGCGTAAAGGCTCCCCTGGGGAGTTCTGTTGTACCCAAAGCCTTCCTCTGGGGGCACTTTTGAATGGGCGTAAGGGGCTTTTAATGCATTTTCTGGGGCCCGATTTTTCAGTCGACTGCCAGGCGGGCCAGGGCTATATTTAGGGTTGCTGTGAAAGAGCGAATACGGAGGGTCCAGTTGCATGTGGGGCTGCGTTAAGGCTCCCCTGGGGAGTCCAGTTGTACCCAAAGCCTTCCTCTGGGGGCACTTTTGGATGGTCCAAGGGGAATCGCAATGCGTTTTCTGAGGCCCGCTTTTTCAGTCTTCTCCCATTGCGCCGAGGGTTATATTTAGGCTTGCGGTGAAAGAGTGAACCCGGAGGGTCCAGTTGCATGTGGGGCTGCGTAAAGGCTCCCCTGGGGAGTTCACTTGTACCCAAAGCCTTCCTCTGGGGGCACTTTTGGATGGGCGAATTAGGCTTTTAACGCATTTTCTGTGGCCCGAGTTTTCAGTCGATTGCCAGGCGGGCCAGGGCTATATTTAGGGTTGCTGTGAAAGAGTGAACCCAGAGGGTCCAGTTGCATGTGGGGCTGCATAAAGGCTCCCCTGGGGAGTTCACTTGTACCCAAAGCCTTCCTTTGGGGGCACTTCTGGATGGGTGAATGGGGCTTGAAACGCATTTTCTGGAGCCCGAGTTTTCAGTCTTCTGCCATGGTGGCTAGGGGTATATTTAGGGTTGCTCGTAAACAGTGAACAAGGAGGGTCCAGTTGCATGTGGGGCTGCATAAAGGCTCCCCTGTGGAGTTCAGTTATACCCAAAGCCTTCCTCTGGGGGCACTTTGGGATGGTCCATAGGAAATCGCAATGCGTTTTCTGAGGCCCGCTTTTTCAGTCTTCTCCCATTGCGCCGAGGGCTTTATTTAGGCTTGCAGTGAAAGAGTGAACCCGGAGGGTCCAGTTGCATGTGGGGCTGCATAAAGGCTCCCCTGGGGAGTTCAGTTGTACCCAAAGCCTTCCTTTGGGGGCACTTCTGGATGGGTGAATGGGGCTTGGAACGCATTTTCTGGAGCCCGAGTTTTCAGTCTTCTGCCATGGTGGCTAGGGGTATATTTAGGGTTGCTCGTAAACAGTGAACAAGGAGGGTCCAGTTGCATGTGGGGCTGCGTAAAGGCTCCCCTGGGGAGTTCAGTTGTACCCAAAGCCTTCCTCTGGGGGCACTTTGGGATGGTCCAAGGGGAATCGCAATGCGTTTTCTGAGGCCCGCTTTTTCAGTCTTCTCCCATTGCGCCGAGGGCTATATTTAGGCTTGCAGTCAAAGAGTGCATACGGAGGGTCCAGTTGAATGTGGGGCTGCATAAAGGCTCCCCTGGGGAGTTCAGATGTACCCAAAGCCTTCCTTTGGGGGCACTTTTGGATGGGCGAATGGGGCTCGTAACACATTTTCTGTGGCCCGAGCTTTCAGTCGACTGCCAGGCGTGCTAGGGCTATATTTAGGCTTGCGGTGAAAGAGTGAACCCGGAGGGTCCAGTTGCATGTGGGGCTGCGTAAAGGCTCCTTTGGGGAGTTCAGATGTACCCAAAGCCTTCCTTTGGGGGCACTTTTGGATGGGCGAATGGGGCTCGTAACACATTTTCTGTGGCCCGAGCTTTCAGTCGACTGCCAGGCGTGCTAGGGCTATATTTAGGCTTGCGGTGAAAGAGTGAACCCGGAGGGTCCAGTTGCATGTGGGGCTGCATAAAGGCTCCCCTGGGGAGTTCAGTTGTACCCAAAGCCTTCCTTTGGGGGCACGTTTGGATGGTCGAATGGGGCTCGTAACACATTTTCTGTGGCCCGAGCTTTCAGTCGACTGCCAGGCGTGCTAGGGCTATATTTAGGCTTGCGGTGAAAGAGCGAATACGGAGGGTCCAGTTGCATGTGGGGCTGCGTAAAGGCTCCTTTGGGGAGTTCAGATGTACCCAAAGCCTTCCTTTGGGGGCACTTTTGGATGGGCGAATGGGGCTCGTAACACATTTTCTGTGGCCCGAGCTTTCAGTCGACTGCCAGGCGTGCTAGGGCTATATTTAGGCTTGCGGTGAAAGAGTGAACCCGGAGGGTCCAGTTGCATGTGGGGCTGCGTAAAGGCTCCTTTGGGGAGTTCAGATGTACCCAAAGCCTTCCTTTGGGGGCACTTTTGGATGGGCGAATGGGGCTCGTAACACATTTTCTGTGGCCCGAGCTTTCAGTCGACTGCCAGGCGTGCTAGGGCTATATTTAGGCTTGCGGTGAAAGAGTGAACCCGGAGGGTCCAGTTGCATGTGGGGCTGCATAAAGGCTCCCCTGGGGAGTTCAGTTGTACCCAAAGCCTTCCTTTGGGGGCACTTTTGGATGGGCAAATGGGGCTCGTAACACATTTTCTGTGGCCCGAGCTTTCAGTCGACTGCCAGGCGTGCTAGGGCTATATTTAGGCTTGCGGTGAAAGAGCGAATACGGAGGGTCCAGTTGCATGTGGGGCTGCGTTAAGGCTCCCCTGGGGAGTTCACTTGTACCCAAAGCCTTCCTTTGGGGGCACTTCTGGATGGGTGAATGGGGCTTGAAACGCTTTTTCTGTGGCCCGAGTTTTCAGTCTTCTGCCATGGTGGCTAGGGGTATATTTAGGGTTGCTCGTAAACAGTGAACCCGGAGGGTCCAGTTGCATGTGGGGCTGCGTAAAGGCTCCCCTGGGGAGTTCAGTTGTACCCAAAGCCTTCCTCTGGGGGCACTTTTGGATGGTCCAAGGGGAATCGCAATGCGTTTTCTGAGGCCCGCTTTTTCAGTCTTCTCCCATTGCGCCGAGGGTTATATTTAGGCTTGCGGTGAAAGAGTGAACCCGGAGGGTCCAGTTGCATGTGGGGCTGCGTAAAGGCTCCCCTGGGGAGTTCACTTGTACCCAAAGCCTTCCTCTGGGGGCACTTTTGGATGGGCGAATTAGGCTTTTAACGCATTTTCTGTGGCCCGAGTTTTCAGTCGACTGCCAGGCGGGCCAGGGCTATATTTAGGGTTGCTGTGAAAGAGTGAACCCGGAGGGTCCAGTTGCATGTGGGGCTGCATAAAGGCTCCCCTGGGGAGTTCACTTGTACCCAAAGCCTTCCTTTGGGGGCACTTCTGGATGGGTGAATGGGGCTTGAAACGTATTTTCTGGAGCCCGAGTTTTCAGTCTTCTGCCATGGTGGCTAGGGGTATATTTAGGGTTGCTCGTAAACAGTGAACAAGGAGGGTCCAGTTGCATGTGGGGCTGCATAAAGGCTCCCCTGGGGAGTTCAGTTATACCCAAAGCCTTCCTCTGGGGGCACTTTGGAATGGTCCAAGGGGAATCGCAATGCGTTTTCTGAGGCCCGCTTTTTCAGTCTTCTCCCATTGCGCCGAGGGCTATATTTAGGCTTGCAGTGAAAGAGTGAACCCGGAGGGTCCAGTTGCATGTGGGGCTGCATAAAGGCTCCCCTGGGGAGTTCAGTTGTACCCAAAGCCTTCCTTTGGGGGCACTTCTGGATGGGTGAATGGGGCTTGAAACGCATTTTCTGGAGCCCGAGTTTTCAGTCTTCTGCCATGGTGGCTAGGGGTATATTTAGGGTTGCTCGTAAACAGTGAACAAGGAGGGTCCAGTTGCATGTGGGGCTGCGTAAAGGCTCCCCTGGGGAGTTCAGTTGTACCCAAAGCCTTCCTCTGGGGGCACTTTGGGATGGTCCAAGGGGAATCGCAATGCGTTTTCTGAGGCCCGCTTTTTCAGTCTTCTCCCATTGCGCCGAGGGCTATATTTAGGCTTGCAGTGAAAGAGTGCATACGGAGGGTCCAGTTGAATGTGGGGCTGCATAAAGGCTCCCCTGGGGAGTTCACATGTACCCAAAGACTTCCTTTGGGGGCACTTCTGGATGGGTGAATGGGGCTTGAAACGCATTTTCTGGAGCCCGAGTTTTCAGTCTTCTGCCATGGTGGCTAGGGGTATATTTAGGGTTGCTCGTAAACACTGAACAAGGAGGGTCCAGTTGCATGTGGGGCTGCATAAAGGCTCCCCTGGGGAGTTCACTTGTACCCAAAGCCTTCCTCTGGGGGCACTTTTTGAAGGTCGAATGGGGCTTGTAGCACGTTTTCTGTGGCCCGAGTTTTCAGTTTTCTGCCATGCTGGATAGTGTTATATTTAGGGTTGCTTGTAAACAGCGAACACGGGGGGTCCAGTTACGTATGGGCCTGCATAAAGGCTCCCCTGGGGAGTTCACTTGTACCCAAAGCCTTCCTCTGGGGGCACTTTTGGATGGTCGAATGGGGCTTGTAGCACGTTTCCTGGGGCCCGAGTTTTCAGTCGACTGCCAGGCGTGCTAGGGCTATATTTAGGCTTGCGGTGAAAGAGTGAAACCGGAGGGTCCAGTTGCATGTGGGGCTGCATAAAGGCTCCCCTGGGGAGTCCAGTTGTACCCAAAGCCTTCCTTTGGGGGCACTTCTGGATGAGCGAATTAGGCTTTTAACGCATTTTCTGTGGCCCGAGTTTTCAGTCTTCTGACATGGTGGCTAGGGTTATATTTAGGGTTGCTCGTAAACAGTGAACAAGGAGGGTCCAGTTGCATGTGGGGCTGCGTAAAGGCTCCCCTGGGGAGTTCAGTTGTACCCAAAGCCTTCCTCTGGGGGCACTTTTGGATGGGCGAATTAGGCTTTTAATGCATTTTCTGTGGCCCGAGTTTTCAGTCGACTGCCAGGCGGGCCAGGGCTATATTTAGGGTTGCTGTGAAAGAGTGAACCCGGAGGGTCCAGTTGCATGTGGGGCTGCGTAAAGGCTCCCCTGGGGAGTTCAGTTGTACCCAAAGCCTTCCTCTGGGGGCACTTTTGGATGGGCGAATGGGGCTGTTAATGCATTTTCTGGGGCCCGATTTTTCAGTCGACTGCCAGGCGGGCCAGGGCTATATTTAGGGTTGCTGTGAAAGAGCGAATACGGAGGGTCCAGTTGCATGTGGGGCTGCGTTAAGGCTCCCCTGGGGAGTCCAGTTGTACCCAAAGCCTTCCTCTGGGGGCACTTTTGGATGGTCCAAGGGGAATCGCAATGCGTTTTCTGAGGCCCGCTTTTTCAGTCTTCTCCCATTGCGCCGAGGGTTATATTTAGGCTTGCGGTGAAAGAGTGAACCCGGAGGGTCCAGTTGCATGTGGGCCTGCGTAAAGGCTCCCCTGGGGAGTTCACTTGTACCCAAAGCCTTCCTCTGGGGGCACTTTTGGATGGGCGAATTAGGCTTTTAACGCATTTTCTGTGGCCCGAGTTTTCAGTCGACTGCCAGGCGGGCCAGGGCTATATTTAGGGTTGCTGTGAAAGAGTGAACCCGGAGGGTCCAGTTGCATGTGGGGCTGCATAAAGGCTCCCCTGGGGAGTTCACTTGTACCCAAAGCCTTCCTTTGGGGGCACTTCTGGATGGGTGAATGGGGCTTGAAACGTATTTTCTGGAGCCCGAGTTTTCAGTCTTCTGCCATGGTGGACAGGGGTATATTTAGGTTTGCTCGTAAACAGTGAACAAGGAGGGTCCAGTTGCATGTGGGGCTGCATAAAGGCTCCCCTGGGGAGTTCAGTTATACCCAAAGCCTTCCTCTGGGGGCACTTTGGAATGGTCCAAGGGGAATCGCAATGCGTTTTCTGAGGCCCGCTTTTTCAGTCTTCTCCCATTGCGCCGAGGGCTATATTTAGGCTTGCAGTGAAAGAGTGAACCCGGAGGGTCCAGTTGCATGTGGGGCTGCATAAAGGCTCCCCTGGGGAGTTCAGTTGTACCCAAAGCCTTCCTTTGGGGGCACTTCTGGATGGGTGAATGGGGCTTGAAACGCATTTTCTGGAGCCCGAGTTTTCAGTCTTCTGCCATGGTGGCTAGGGGTATATTTAGGGTTGCTCGTAAACAGTGAACAAGGAGGGTCCAGTTGCATGTGGGGCTGCGTAAAGGCTCCCCTGGGGAGTTCAGTTGTACCCAAAGCCTTCCTCTGGGGGCACTTTGGGATGGTCCAAGGGGAATCGCAATGCATTTTCTGAGGCCCGCTTTTTCAGTCTTCTCCCATTGCGCCGAGGGCTATATTTAGGCTTGCAGTGAAAGAGTGCATACGGAGGGTCCAGTTGAATGTGGGGCTGCATAAAGGCTCCCCTGGGGAGTTCACTTGTACCCAAAGCCTTCCTTTGGGGGCACTTCTGGATGGGTGAATGGGGCTTGAAACGCATTTTCTGGAGCCCGAGTTTTCAGTCTTCTGCCATGGTGGCTAGGGGTATATTTAGGGTTGCTCGTAAACACTGAACAAGGAGGGTCCAGTTGCATGTGGGGCTGCATAAAGGCTCCCCTGGGGAGTTCACTTGTACCCAAAGCCTTCCTCTGGGGGCACTTTTTGAAGGTCGAATGGGGCTTGTAGCACGTTTTCTGTGGCCCGAGTTTTCAGTTTTCTGCCATGCTGGATAGTGTTATATTTAGGGTTGCTTGTAAACAGCGAACACGGGGGGTCCAGTTACGTATGGGCCTGCATAAAGGCTCCCCTGGGGAGTTCACTTGTACCCAAAGCCTTCCTCTGGGGGCACTTTTGGATGGTCGAATGGGGCTTGTAGCACGTTTCCTGGGGCCCGAGTTTTCAGTCGACTGCCAGGCGTGCTAGGGCTATATTTAGGCTTGCGGTGAAAGAGTGAAACCGGAGGGTCCAGTTGCATGTGGGGCTGCATAAAGGCTCCCCTGGGGAGTCCAGTTGTACCCAAAGCCTTCCTTTGGGGGCACTTCTGGATGAGCGAATTAGGCTTTTAACGCATTTTCTGTGGCCCGAGTTTTCAGTCTTCGGACATGGTGGCTAGGGTTATATTTAGGGTTGCTTGTAAACAGCGAACACGGGGGGTCCAGTTGCGTATGGGCCTGCATAAAGGCTCCCCTGGGGAGTTCAGTTGTACCCAAAGCCTTCCTTTGGGGGCACTTTTGGATGGTCGAATGGGGCTTGTAGCACGTTTTCTGTGGCCCGAGTTTTCAGTCGTCTGCCATGCGGGCCAGGGTTATATTTAGGGTTGCTGTGAAAGAGCGAATACGGAGGGTCCAGTTGCATGTGGGGCTGCATAAAGGCTCCCCTGGGGAGTTCACTTGTACCCAAAGCCTTCCTTTGGGGGCACTTCTGGATGGGCGAAAGGGGCTTGAAACGCTTTTTCTGTGGCCCGAGTTTTCAGTCTTCTGCCAAGCTGGCTAGGGTTATATTTAGGGTTGCTGTAAAGAGCGAACACGGAGGGTCCAGTTGCATGTGGGGCTGCGTAAAGGCTCCCCTGGGGATTTCAGTTGTACCCAAAGCCTTCCTTTGGGGGTACTTTTGGATGGGCGAATTAGGCTTTTAATGCATTTTCTGGGGCCCGAGTTTTCAGTCGACTGCCATGCGGGCCAGGGCTATATTTAGGGTTGCTGTGAAAGAGCGAATACGGAGGGTCCAGTTGCATGTGGGGCTGCGTTAAGGCTCCCCTGGGAGTCCAGTTGTACCCAAAGCCTTCCTTTGGGAGCACTTTTGGATGGGCGAATTAGGCTTTTAACGCATTTTCTGGGGCCCGAGTTTTCAGTCGACTGCCATGCGGGCCAGGGCTATATTTAGGGTTGCTGTGAAAGAGTGAACCCGGAGGGTCCAGTTGCATGTGGGGCTGCATAAAGGCTCCCCTGGGGAGTTCACTTGTACCCAAAGCCTTCCTTTGGGGGCACTTCTGGACGGGTGAATGGGGCTTGAAACGCTTTTTCTGTGGCCCGAGTTTTCAGTTTTCTGCCATGCTGGCTAGTGTTATATTTAGGGTTGCTTGTAAACAGCAAACACGGGGGGTCCAGTTGCGTATGGGCCTGCATAAAGGCTCCCCTGGGGAGTTCACTTGTACCCAAAGCCTTCCTCTGGGGGCACTTTTGGATGGGCGAATGGGGCTTGTAGCACGTTTTCTGGGACCCCGATTTTTCAGTCGTCTGCCATGCGGGCCAGTGTTATATTTAGGGTTGCTGTGAAAGAGCGAATACGGAGGGTCCAGTTGCATGTGGGGCTGCATAAAGGCTCCCCTGGGGAGTTCACTTGTACCCAAAGCCTTCCTTTGGGGGCACTTCTGGATGGGCGAAAGGGGCTTGAAACGCTTTTTCTGTGGCCCCAGTTTTCAGTCTTCTGCCATGCTGGCTAGGGTTATATTTAGGGTTGCTGTAAAGAGCGAACACGGAGGGTCCAGTTGCATGTGGGGCTGCGTAAAGGCTCCCCTGAGGAGTTCAGATGTACCCAAAGCCTTCCTTTGGGGGCACTTTTGGATGGGCGAATGGGGCTCGTAACACATTTTCTGTGGCCCGAGCTTTCAGTCGACTGCCAGGCGTGCTAGGGCTATATTTAGGCTTGCGGTGAAAGAGTGAACCCGGAGGGTCCAGTTGCATGTGGGGCTGCATAAAGGCTCCCCTGGGGAGTTCAGTTGTACCCAAAGCCTTCCTTTGGGGGCACTTCTGGATGGGTGAATGGGGCTTGAAACGCATTTTCTGGAGCCCGAGTTTTCAGTCTTCTGCCATGGTGGCTAGGGGTATATTTAGGGTTGCTCGTAAACAGTGAACAAGGAGGGTCCAGTTGCATGTGGGGCTGCGTAAAGGCTCCCCTGGGGAGTTCACTTGTACCCAAAGCCTTCCTCTGGGGGCACTTTTGGATGGGCGAATTAGGCTTTTAATGCATTTTCTGTGGCCCGAGTTTTCAGTCGACTTCCAGGCGGGCCAGAGCTATATTTAGGGTTGCTGTGAAAGAGCGAATACGGAGGGTCCAGTTGCATGTGGGGCTGCGTTAAGGCTCCCCTGGGGAGTCCAGTTGTACCCAAAGCCTTCCTTTGGGGGCACTTTTGGATGGTCCAAGGGGAATCGCAGTGCTTTTCTGAGGCCCGCTTTTTCAGTCTTCTCCCATTGCGCCGAGGGCTATATTTAGGCTTGCGGTGAAAGAGTGAACCCGGAGGGTCCAGTTGCATGTGGGGCTGCGTAAAGGCTCCCCTGGGGAGTTCAGTTGTACCCAAAGCCTTCCTTTGGGGGCACTTCTGGATGGGCGAATTAGGTTTTTAACGCATTTTCTGGGGCCCGAGTTTTCAGTCGTCTGCCATGCGGGCCAGGGATATATTTAGGTTTGCTGTGAAATAGCGAATACGGAGTGTCCAGTTGCATATGGGGCTGCATAAAGGCTCCCCTGGGGAGTTCAGTTGTACCCAAAGCCTTCCTTTGGGGGCACTTTTGGATGGGCGAAAGGGGCTTGAAACGCTTTTTCTGTTGCCCGAGTTTTCAGTCTTCTGCCATGGTGGCTAGGGTTATATTTAGGGTTGGTTGTAAACAGCGAACACGGAGGGTCCAGTTGCATGTGGGGCTGCATAAAGGCTCCCCTGGGGAGTTCAGTTGTACCCAAAGCCTTCCTCTGGGGGCACTTTTGGATGGGCGAATTAGGCTTTTAACGCATTTTCTGGGGCCCGAGTTTTCAGTCGACTGCCAGGCGGGCCAGGGCTATATTTAGGGTTGCTGTGAAACAGTGAACCGGGAGGGTCCAGTTGCATGTGGGGCTGCATAAAGGCTCCCCTGGGGAGTTCACTTGTACCCAAAGCCTTCCTTTGGGGGCACTTCTGGATGGGTGAATGGGGCTTGAAACGCTTTTTCTGTGGCCCGAGTTTTCAGTCTTCTGCCATGCTGGCTAGGGTTATATTTAGGGTTGGTTGTAAACAGCGAACACGGAGGGTCCAGTTGCATGTGGGGCTGCATAAAGGCTCCCCTGGGGAGTTCAGTTGTACCCAAAGCCTTCCTTTGGGGGCACGTTTGGATGGTCGAATGGGGCTTGTAGCACGTTTTCTGTGGCCCGAGTTTTCAGTCGTCTGCCATGCGGGCCAGGGCTATATTTAGGGTTGCTGTGAAAGAGCGAATATGGAGGGTCCAGTTGCATGTGGGGCTGCATAAAGGCTCCCCTGGGGAGTACACTTGTACCCAAAGCCTTCCTTTGGGGGCACTTCTGGATGGGTGAATGGGGCTTGAAACGCATTTTCTGGAGCCCGAGTTTTCAGTCTTCTTCCATGGTGGCTAGGGCTATATTTAGGTTTGCTCGTAAACAGTGAACAAGGAGGGTCCAGTTGCATGTGGGGCTGCGTAAAGGCTCCCCTGGGGAGTCCAGTTGTACCCAAAGCCTTCCTTTGGGGGCACTTTGGGATGGGCGAATTAGGCTTTTAATGCATTTTCTGGGGCCCGAGTTTTCAGTCGACTGCCAGGCGGGCCAGGGCTATATTTAGGGTTGCTGTGAAAGAGCGAATACGGAGGGTCCAGTTGCATGTGGGGCTGCGTTAAGGCTCCCCTGGGGAGTCCAGTTGTACCCAAAGCCTTCCTCTGGGGGCACTTTTGGATGGTCCAAGGGGAATCGCAATGCGTTTTCTGAGGCCCGCTTTTTCAGTCTTCTCCCATTGCGCCGAGGGTTATATTTAGGCTTGCGGTGAAAGAGTGAACCCGGAGGGTCCAGTTGCATGTGGGGCTGCGTTAAGGCTCCCCTGGGGAGTTCACTTGTACCCAAAGCCTTCCTTTGGGGGCACTTCTGGATGGGCGAAAGGGGCTTGAAACGCTTTTTCTGTGGCCCGAGTTTTCAGTCTTCTGCCATGCTGGCTAGGGCTATATTTAGGGTTGCTGTAAAGAGCGAACACGGAGGGTCCAGTTGCATGTGGGGCTGCGTAAAGGCTCCCCTGGGGAGTTCAGTTGTACCCAAAGCCTTCCTTTGGGGGTACTTTTGGATGGGCGAATTAGGCTTTTAATGCATTTTCTGGGGCCCGAGTTTTCAGTCGAATGCCAGGCGGGCCAGGGCTATATTTAGTGTTGCTGTGAAAGAGCGAATACGGAGGGTCCAGTTGCATGTGGGGCTGCGTTAAGGCTCCCCTGGGGAGTCCAGTTGTACCCAAAGCCTTCCTTTGGGAGCACTTTTGGATGGGCGAATTAGGCTTTTAACGCATTTTCTGGGGCCCGAGTTTTCAGTCGACTGCCATGCGGGCCAGGGCTATATTTAGGGTTGCTGTGAAAGAGTGAACCCGGAGGGGCCAGTTGCATGTGGGGCTGCATAAAGGCTCCCCTGGGGAGTTCAGTTGTACCCAAAGCCTTCCTTTGGGGGCACTTCTGGATGGGTGAATGGGGCTTGAAACGCTTTTTATGTGGCCCGAGTTTTCAGTTTTCTGCCATGCTGGCTAGGGGTATATTTAGGGTTGCTTGTAAACAGCAAACACGGGGGGTCCAGTTGCGTATGGGCCTGCATAAAGGCTCCCCTGGGGAGTTCACTTGTACCCAAAGCCTTCCTCTGGGGGCACTTTTGGATGGGCGAATGGGGCTTGTAGCACGTTTTCTGGGACCCGATTTTTCAGTCGTCTGCCATGCGGGCCAGTGTTATATTTAGGGTTGCTGTGAAAGAGCGAATACGGAGGGTCCAGTTGCATGTGGGGCTGCATAAAGGCTCCCCTGGGGAGTTCAGTTGTACCCAAAGCCTTCCTTTGGGGGCACGTTTGGATGGTCGAATGGGGCTTGTAGCACGTTTTCTGTGGCCCGAGTTTTCAGTCGTCTGCCATGCGGGCCAGGGTTATATTTAGGGTTGCTGTGAAAGAGCGAATACGGAGGGTCCAGTTGCATGTGGGGCTGCGTTAAGGCTCCCCTGGGGAGTTCACTTGTACCCAAAGCCTTCCTTTGGGGGCACTTCTGGATGGGCGAAAGGGGCTTGAAACGCTTTTCCTGTGGCCCGAGTTTTCAGTCTTCTGCCATGCTGGCTAGGGGTATATTTAGGGTTGCTGTAAAGAGTCAACCCGGAGGGTCCAGTTGCATGTGGGGCTGCATAAAGGCTCCCCTGGGGAGTTCACTTGTACCCAAAGCCTTCCTTTGGGGGCACTTCTGGATGGGTGAATGGGGCTTGAAACGCTTTTTCTGTGGCCCGAGTTTTCAGTCTTCTGCCATGGTGGCTAGGGGTATATTTAGGGTTGCTCGTAAACAGTGAACAAGGAGGGTCCAGTTGCATGTGGGGCTGCGTTAAGGCTCCCCTGGGGAGTCCAGTTGTACCCAAAGCCTTCCTCTGGGGGCACTTTTGGATGGTCCAAGGGGAATCGCAATGCGTTTTCTGAGGCCCGCTTTTTCACTCTTCTCCCATTGCGCCGAGGGTTATATTTAGGCTTGCGGTGAAAGAGTGAACCCGGAGGGTCCAGTTGCATGTGGGGCTGCATAAAGGCTCCCCTGGGGAGTTCAGTTGTACCCAAAGCCTTCCTTTGGGGGCACTTCTGGATGGGCGAAAGGGGCTTGAAACGCTTTTTCTGTGGCCCGAGTTTTCAGTCTTCTGCCATGCTGGCTAGGGCTATATTTAGGGTTGCTGTAAAGAGCGAACACGGAGGGTCCAGTTGCATGTGGGGCTGCGTAAAGGCTCCCCTGGGGAGTTCAGTTGTACCCAAAGCCTTCCTCTGGGGGCACTTTTGGATGGGCGAATTAGGCTTTTAACGCATTTTCTGTGGCCCGAGTTTTCAGTCGACTGCCAGGCGGGCCAGGGCTATATTTAGGGTTGCTGTGAAAGAGTGAATACGCAGGGTCCAGTTGAATGTGGGGCTGCATAAAGGCTCCCCTGGGGAGTTCACTTGTACCGAAAGCCTTCCTTTGGGGGCACTTCTGGATGGGTGAATGGGGCTTGAAACGTATTTTCTGGAGCCCGAGTTTTCAGTCTTCTGCCATGGTGGCTAGGGGTATATTTAGGGTTGCTCGTAAACAGTGAACAAGGAGGGTCCAGTTGCATGTGGGGCTGCATAAAGGCTCCCCTGGGGAGTTCACTTGTACCCAAAGCCTTCCTTTGGGGGCACTTCTGGATGGGTGAATGGGGCTTGAAACGCTTTTTCTGTGGCCCGAGTTTTCAGTCTTCTGCCATGCTGGCTAGGGTTATATTTAGGGTTGCTGTAAAGAGCGAACGCGGAGGGTCCAGTTGCATGTGGGGCTGCGTTAAGGCTCCCCTGGGGAGTTCAGATGTACCCAAAGCCTTCCTTTGGGGGCACTTCTGGATGGGTGAATAGGGCTTGAAACGCATTTTCTGGAGCCCGAGTTTTCAGTCTTCTGCCATGGTGGCTAGGGGTATATTTAGGGTTCCTCGTAAACAGTGAACAAGGAGGGTCCAGTTGCATGTGGGGCTGCATAAAGGCTCCCCTGGGGAGTGCAGATGTACCCAAAGCCTTCCTTTGGGGGCACTTTTGGATGGGCGAATGGGGCTCGTAACACATTTTCTGTGGCTCGAACTTTCAGTCGACTGCCAGGCGTGCTAGGGCTATATTTAGGCTTGCGGTGAAAGAGTGAACCCGGAGGGTCCAGTTGCATGTGGGGCTGCATAAAGGCTCCCCTGGGGAGTTCACTTGTACCCAAAGCCTTCCTTTGGGGGCACTTCTGGATGGGTGAATGGGGCTTGAAACGCATTTTCTGTGGCCCGAGCTTTCAGTCGACTGCCAGGCGTGCTAGGGCTATATTTAGGCTTGCGGTGAAAGAGTGAACCCGGAGGGTCCAGTTGCATGTGGGGCTGCATAAAGGCTCCCCTGGGGAGTCCAGTTGTACCCAAAGCCTTCCTTTGGGGGCACTTCTGGATGGGTGAATGGGGCTGAAACGCATTTTCTGGAGCCCGAGTTTTCAGTCTTCTGCCATGGTGGCTAGGGGTATAGTTAGGGTTGCTCGTAAACAGTGAACAAGGAGGGTCCAGTTGCATGTGGGGCTGCGTAAAGGCTCCCCTGGGGAGTTCAGTTGTACCCAAAGCCTTCCTCTGGGGGCACTTTTGGATGGGCGAATTAGGCTTTTAATGCATTTTCTGGGGCCCGAGTTTTCAGTCGACTGCTAGGCGGGCCAGGGCTATATTTAGGGTTGCTGTTAAAGAGCGAATACGGAGGGTCCAGTTGCATGTGGGGCTGCGTTAAGGCTCCACTGGGGAGTCCAGTTGTACCCAAAGCCTTCCTTTGGGGGTACTTTGGGATGGTCCAAGGGGAATCGCAAAGCGTTTTCTGAGGCCCGCTTTTTCAGTCTTCTCCGATTGTGCCGATGGATGTATTTAGGCTTGCGGTGAAAGAGTGAACCCGGAGGGTCCAGTTGCATGTGGGGCTGCATAAAGGCTCCCCTGGGGAGTTCAGTTGTACCCAAAGCCTTCCTTTGGGGGCACTTCTGGATGGGCGAATTAGGCTTTTAACGCATTTTCTGGGGCCCGAGTTTTCAGTCGTCTGCCATGCGGGCCAGGGTTATATTTAGGGTTGCTGTGAAATAGCGAATACGGAGTGTCCAGTTGCATGTGGGGCTGCATAAAGGCTCCCCTGGGTAGTTCAGTTGTACCCAAAGCCTTCCTCTGGGGGCACTTTTGGATGGGCGAATTAGGCTTTTAATGCATTTTCTGTGGCCCGAGTTTTCAGTCGACTGCCAGGCGGGCCAGGGCTATATTTAGGGTTGCTGTGAAAGAGCGAATACGGAGGGTCCAGTTGCATGTGGGGCTGCGTAAAGGCTCCCCTGGGGAGTTCAGTTGTACCCAAAGCCTTCCTCTGGGGAACTTTTGGATGGGCGAATTAGGCTTTTAATGCATTTTCTGGGGCCCGATTTTTCAGTCGACTGCCAGGCGGGCCAGGGCTATATTTAGGGTTGCTGTGAAAGAGCGAATACGGAGGGTCCAGTTGCATGTGGGGCTGCATAAAGGCTCCCCTGGGGAGTCCAGTTGTACCCAAAGCCTTCCTTTCGGTGCACTTTGGGATGGTCCAAGGGGAATCGCAATGCGTTTTCTGAGGCCCGCTTTTACAGTCTTCTCCCATTGCGCCGAGGGCTATATTTAGGGTTGCAGTGAAAGAGTGAACACGGAGGGTCCAGTTGCATGTGGGGCTGCATAAAGGCTCCCCTGGGGAGTTCAGTTGTATCCAAAGCCTTCCTTTGGGGGCACTTCTGGATGGGTGAATGGGGCTTGAAACGCATTTTCTGGAGCCCGAGTTTTCAGTCTTCTGCCATGGTGGCTAGGGGTATATTTAGGGTTGCTCGTAAACAGTGAACAAGGAGGGTCCAGTTGCATGTGGGGCTGCATAAAGGCTCCCCTGGGGAGTTCAGTTGTACCCAAAGCCTTCCTCTGGGGGTACTTTTGGATGGGCGAATTAGGCTTTTAATGCATTTTTTGAGGCCCGAGTTTTCAGTCGACTGCCAGGCGGGCCAGGGCTATATTTAGGGTTGCTGTGAAAGAGCGAATACGGAGGGTCCAGTTGCATGTGGGGCTGCGTAAAGGCTCCCCTGGGGAGTTCACTTGTACCCAAAGCCTTCCTTTGGGGGCACTTTTGGATGGGCGAATGGGGTTCGTAACACATTTTCTGTGGCCCGAGCTTTCAGTCGACTGCCAGGCGTGCTAGGGCTATATTTAGGCTTGCGGTGAAAGAGTGAACCCGGAGGGTCGAGTTGCATGTGGGGCTGCATAAAGGCTCCCCTGGGGAGTTCAGTTGTACCCAAAGCCTTCCTTTGGGGGCACTTCTGGATGGGTGAATGGGGCTTGAAACGCATTTTCTGGAGCCCGAGTTTTCAGTCTTCTGCCATGGTGGCTAGGGGTATATTTAGGGTTGCTCGTAAACAGTGAACAAGGAGGGTCCAGTTGCATGTGGGGCTGCATAAAGGCTCCCCTGGGGAGTTCACTTGTACCCAAAGCCTTCCTCTGGGGGCACTTTTGGATGGGCGAATTAGGCTTTTAACAGTTTTTCTGGGGCCCGAGTTTTCAGTCGACTGCCAGGCGGGCCACGGCTATATTTAGGGTTGCTGTGAAAGAGCGAATACGGAGGGTCCAGTTGCATGTGGGGCTGCATAAAGGCTCCCCTGGGGAGTTCAGTTGTACCCAAAGCCTTCCTTTGGGGGCACTTCTGGATGGGTGAATGGGGCTTGAAACGCTTTTTCTGTGGCCCGAGTTTTCAGTTTTCTGCCATGCTGGCTAGTGTTATATTTAGGGTTTCTTGTAAACAGCGAACACGGGGGGTCCAGTTGCGTATGGGCCTGCATAAAGGCTCCCCTGGGGAGTTCACTTGTACCCAAAGCCTTCCTTTGGGGGCACTTTTGGATGGGCGAAAGGGGCTTGAAACGCTTTTTCTGTGGCCCGAGTTTTCAGTCTTCTGCCATGCTGGCTAGGGTTATATTTAGGAGTTCCTGTAAAGAGCGAATACGGAGGGTCCAGTTGCATGTGGGGCTGCATAAAGGCACCCCTGGGGAGTTCACTTGTACCCAAAGCCTTCCTTTGGGGGCACTTCTGGATGGGCGAAAGGGGCTTGAAACGCTTTTTCTGTGGCCCGAGTTTTCAGTCTTCTGCCATGCTGGCTAGGGTTATATTTAGGGTTGCTGTGAAAGAGCGAATACGGAGGGTCCAGTTGCATGTGCGGCTGCATAAAGGCACCCCTGGGGAGTTCACTTGTACCCAAAGCCTTCCTTTGGGGGCACTTCTGGATGGGCGAAAGGGGCTTGAAACGCTTTTTCTGTGGCCCGAGTTTTCAGTCTTCTGCCATGCTGGCTAGGGTTATATTTAGGAGTTCCTGTAAAGAGCGAATACGGAGGGTCCAGTTGCATGTGGGGCTGCGTAAAGGCTCCCCTGGGGAGTTCAGTTGTACCCAAAGCCTTCCTTTGGGGGCACTTCTGGATGGGTGAATGGGGCTTGAAACGCATTTTCTGGAGCCCGAGTTTTCAGTCTTCTGCCATGGTGGCTAGGGGTATATTTAGGGTTGCTCGTAAGCAGTGAACAAGGAGGGTCCAGTTGCATGTGGGGCTGCGTAAAGGCTCCCCTGGGGAGTTCAGTTGTACCCAAAGCCTTCCTCTGGGGGCACTTTTGGATGGGCGAATTAGGCTTTTAACGCATTTTCTGGGGCCCGAGTTTTCAGTCGACTGCCAGGCGGGCCAGGGTTATATTTAGGGTTGCTGTGAAAGAGCGAAAACGGAGGGTCCAGTTGCATGTGGGGCTGCGTTAAGGCTCCCCTGGGGAGTTCAGTTGTACCCAAAGCCTTCCTCTGGGGGCACTTTTGGATGGGCGAATTAGGCTTTTAACGCATTTTCTGGGGCCCGAGTTTTCAGTCGACTTCCATGCGGGCCAGGGCTATATTTAGGGTTGCTGTGAAAGAGTGAACCCGGAGGGTCCAGTTGCATGTGGGGCTGCATAAAGGCTCCCCTGGGGAGTTCACTTGTACCCAAAGCCTTCCTTTGGGGGCACTTCTGGATGGGTGAATGGGGCTTGAAACGCTTTTTCTGTGGCCCGAGTTTTCAGTTTTCTGCCATGCTGGCTAGGGTTATATTTAGGGTTGCTGTGAAAGAGCGAATACGGAGGGTCCAGTTGCGTATGGGCCTGCATAAAGGCTCCCCTGGGGAGTTCACTTGTACCCAAAGCCTTCCTTTGGGGGCACTTTTGGATGGTCGAATGGGGCTTGTAGCACCTTTTCTGGGACCCGATTTTTCAGTCGTCTGCCATGCGGGCCAGGGTTATAATTAGGGTTGCTGTGAAAGAGCGAATACGGAGGGTCCAGTTGCATGTGGGGCTGCATAAAGGCTCCCCTGGGGAGTTCACTTGTACCCAAAGCCTTCCTTTGGGGGCACTTCTGGATGGGCGAAAGGGGCTTGAAACGCTTTTTCTGTGGCCCGAGTTTTCAGTCTTCTGCCATGCTGGCTAAGGGTATATTTAGGCTTGCTGTAAAGAGCGAACACGGAGGGTCCAGTTGCATGTGGGGCTGCGTAAAGGCTCCCCTGGGGAGTTCAGATGTACCCAAAGCCTTCCTTTGGGAGCACTTTTGGATGGGCGAATGGGGCTCGTAACACATTTTTTGTGGCCCGAGCTTTCAGTTGACTGCCAGGCGTGCTAGGGCTATATTTAGGCTTGCGGTGAAAGAGTGAACCCGGAGGGTCCAGTTGCATGTGGGGCTGCATAAAGGCTCCCCTGGGGAGTTCACTTGTACCCAAAGCCTTCCTCTGGGGGCACTTTTGGATGGGCGAATTAGGCTTTTAACAGTTTTTCTGGGGCCCGAGTTTTCAGTCGACTGCCAGGCGGGCCAGGGCTATATTTAGGGTTGCTGTGAAAGAGCGAATACGGAGGGTCCAGTTGCATGTGGGGCTGCATTAAGGCTCCTCTGGGGAGTCCAGTTGTTCCCAAAGCCTTCCTTTGGGGGCACTTTTGCATGGTCCAAGGGGAATCGCAATGCTTTTTCTGAGGCCCGCTTTTTCAGTCTTCTCCCATTGCGCCGAGGGCTATATTTAGGCTTGCGGTGAAAGAGTGAACCCGGAGGGTCCAGTTGCATGTGGGGCTGCATAAAGGCTCCCCTGGGGAGTTCAGTTGTACACAAAGCCTTCCTTTGGGGGCACTTCTGGATGGGTGAATGGGGCTTGAAACGCATTTTCTGGAGCCCGAGTTTTCAGTCTTCTGCCATGGTGGCTAGGGGTATATTTAGGGTTGCTCGTAAACAGTGAACAAGGAGGGTCCAGTTGCATGTGGGGCTGCGTAAAGGCTCCCCTGGGGAGTTCTGTTGTACCCAAAGCCTTCCTCTGGGGGCACTTTTGGATGGGCGAATTAGGCTTTTAACAGTTTTTCTGGGGCCCGAGTTTTCAGTCGACTGCCAGGCGGGCCAGGGCTATATTTAGGGTTGCTGTGAAAGAGCGAATACGGAGGGTCCAGTTGCATGTGGGGCTGCATTAAGGCTCCCCTGGGGAGTCCAGTTGTACCCAAAGCCTTCCTTTGGGGGCACTTTTGCATGGTCCAAGGGGAATCGCAATGCGTTTTCTGAGGCCCGCTTTTTCAGTCTTCTCCCATTGCGCCGAGGGATATATTTAGGCTTGCGGTGAAAGAGTGAACCCGGAGGGTCCAGTTGCATGTGGGGCTGCATAAAGGCTCCCCTGGGGAGTTCAGTTGTACCCAAAGCCTTCCTTTGGGGGCACTTCTGGATGGGTGAATGGGGCTTGAAACGCATTTTCTGGAGCCCGAGTTTTCAGTCTTCTGCCATGGTGGCTAGGGGTATATTTAGGGTTGCTCGTAAACAGTGAACAAGGAGGGTCCAGTTGCATGTGGGGCTGCGTAAAGGCTCCCCTGGGGAGTTCAGATGTACCCAAAGCCTTCCTTTGGGGGCACTTTTGGATGGGCGAATGGGGCTCGTAACACATTTTTTGTGGCCCGAGCTTTCAGTCGACTGCCAGGCATGCTAGGGCTATATTTAGGCTTGCGGTGAAAGAGTGAACCCGGAGGGTCCAGTTGCATGTGGGGCTGCATAAAGGCTCCCCTGGGGAGTTCACTTGTACCCAAAGCCTTCCTCTGGGGGCACTTTTGGATGGGCGAATTAGGCTTTTTACAGTTTTTCTGGGGCCCGAGTTTTCAGTCGACTGCCAGGCGGGCCAGGGCTATATTTAGGGTTGCTGTGAAAGAGCGAATACGGAGGGTCCAGTTGCATGTGGGGCTGCATTAAGGCTCCCCTGGGGAGTCCAGTTGTTCCCAAAGCCTTCCTTTGGGGGCACTTTTGCATGGTCCAAGGGGAATCGCAATGCGTTTTCTGAGGCCCGCTTTTTCAGTCTTCTCCCATTGCGCCGAGGGCTATATTTAGGCTTGCGGTGAAAGAGTGAACCCGGAGGGTCCAGTTGCATGTGGGGCTGCATAAAGGCTCCCCTGGGGAGTTCAGTTGTACCCAAAGCCTTTTTTTGGGGGCACTTCTGGATGGGTGAATGGGGCTTGAAACGCATTTTCTGGAGCCCGAGTTTTCAGTCTTCTGCCATGGTGGCTAGGGTTATATTTAGGGTTGCTCGTAAACAGTGAATACGGAGGGTCCAGTTGCATGTGGGGCTGCATAAAGGCTCCCCTGGGGAGTTCACTTGTACCCAAAGCCTTCCTTTGGGGGCACTTCTGGATGGGCGAAAGGGGCTTGAAACGCTTTTTCTGTGGCCCGAGTTTTCAGTCTTCTGCCATGCTGGCTAGGGTTATATTTAGGGTTGCTGTAAAGAGCGAACACGGAGGGTCCAGTTGCATGTGGGGCTGCGTTAAGGCTCCCCTGGGGAGTTCAGATGTACCCAAAGCCTTCCTTTGGGGGCACTTTTGGATGGGCGAATGGGGCTCGTAACACATTTTCTGTGGCCCGAGCTTTCAGTCGACTGCCAGGCGTACTAGGGCTATATTTAGGCTTGCGGTGAAAGAGTGAACCCGGAGGGTCCAGTTGCATGTGGGGCTGCATAAAGGCTCCCCTGGGGAGTTCAGTTGTACCCAAAGCCTTCCTTTGGGGGCACTTCTGGATGGGTGAATGGGGCTTGAAACGCATTTTCTGGAGCCCGAGTTTTCAGTCTTCTGCCATGCTGGCTAGGGGTATATTTAGGGTTGCTCGTAAACAGTGAACAAGGAGGGTCCAGTTGCATTTGGGGCTGCGTAAAGGCTCCCCTGGGGAGTTCAGTTGTACCCAAAGCCTTCCTCTGGGGGCACTTTTGGATGGGCGAATTAGGCTTTTAACGCATTTTCTGGGGCCCGAGTTTTCAGTCGACAGCCAGGCGGGCCAGGGTTATATTTAGGGTTGCTGTGAAAGAGCGAATACGGAGGGTCCAGTTGCATGTGGGGCTGCGTTAAGGCTCCCCTGGGGAGTCCAGTTGTACCCAAAGCCTTCCTTTGGGGGCACTTTTGGATGGTCCAAGGGGAATCGCAATGCGTTTTCTGAGGCCCGCTTTTTCAGTCTTCTCCCATTGTGCCGAGGGCTATATTTAGGCTTGCGGTGAAAGAGTGAACCCGGAGGGTTCAGTTGCATGTGGGGCTGCATAAAGGCTCCCCTGGGGAGTTCAGTTGTACCCAAAGCCTTTTTTTGGGGGCACTTCTGGATGGGTGAATGGGGCTTGAAACGCATTTTCTGGAGCCCGAGTTTTCAGTCTTCTGCCATGGTGGCTAGGAGTATATTTAGGGTTGCTCGTAAACAGTGAACAAGGAGGGTCCAGTTGCATGTGGGGCTGCGTAAAGGCTCCCCTGGGGAGTCCAGTTGTACCCAAAGCCTTCCTCTGGGGGCACTTTTGGATGGGCGAATTAGGCTTTTAACGCATTTTCTGGGGCCCGAGTTTTCAGTCGACTGCCAGGCGGGCCAGGGCTATATTTAGGGTTGCTGTGAAAGAGCGAATACGGAGGGTCCAGTTGCATGTGGGGCTACATAAAGGCTCCCCTGGGGAGTTCAGTTGTACCCAAAGCCTTCCTTTGGGGGCACTTTTGGATGGTCGAATGGGGCTTGTAGCACCTTTTCTGGGACCCGATTTTTCAGTCGTCTGCCATGCGGGCCAGGGTTATAATTAGGGTTGCTGTGAAAGAGCGAATACGGAGGGTCCAGTTGCATGTGGGGCTGCATAAAGGCTCCCCTGGGGAGTTCACTTGTACCCAAAGCCTTCCTTTGGGGGCACTTCTGGATGGGCGAAAGGGGCTTGAAACGCTTTTTCTGTGGCCCGAGTTTTCAGTCTTCTGCCATGCTGGCTAAGGGTATATTTAGGCTTGCTGTAAAGAGCGAACACGGAGGGTCCAGTTGCATGTGGGGCTGCGTAAAGGCTCCCCTGGGGAGTTCAGATGTACCCAAAGCCTTCCTTTGGGAGCACTTTTGGATGGGCGAATGGGGCTCGTAACACATTTTTTGTGGCCCGAGCTTTCAGTTGACTGCCAGGCGTGCTAGGGCTATATTTAGGCTTGCGGTGAAAGAGTGAACCCGGAGGGTCCAGTTGCATGTGGGGCTGCATAAAGGCTCCCCTGGGGAGTTCACTTGTACCCAAAGCCTTCCTCTGGGGGCACTTTTGGATGGGCGAATTAGGCTTTTAACAGTTTTTCTGGGGCCCGAGTTTTCAGTCGACTGCCAGGCGGGCCAGGGCTATATTTAGGGTTGCTGTGAAAGAGCGAATACGGAGGGTCCAGTTGCATGTGGGGCTGCATTAAGGCTCCTCTGGGGAGTCCAGTTGTTCCCAAAGCCTTCCTTTGGGGGCACTTTTGCATGGTCCAAGGGGAATCGCAATGCTTTTTCTGAGGCCCGCTTTTTCAGTCTTCTCCCATTGCGCCGAGGGCTATATTTAGGCTTGCGGTGAAAGAGTGAACCCGGAGGGTCCAGTTGCATGTGGGGCTGCATAAAGGCTCCCCTGGGGAGTTCAGTTGTACACAAAGCCTTCCTTTGGGGGCACTTCTGGATGGGTGAATGGGGCTTGAAACGCATTTTCTGGAGCCCGAGTTTTCAGTCTTCTGCCATGGTGGCTAGGGGTATATTTAGGGTTGCTCGTAAACAGTGAACAAGGAGGGTCCAGTTGCATGTGGGGCTGCGTAAAGGCTCCCCTGGGGAGTTCTGTTGTACCCAAAGCCTTCCTCTGGGGGCACTTTTGGATGGGCGAATTAGGCTTTTAACAGTTTTTCTGGGGCCCGAGTTTTCAGTCGACTGCCAGGCGGGCCAGGGCTATATTTAGGGTTGCTGTGAAAGAGCGAATACGGAGGGTCCAGTTGCATGTGGGGCTGCATTAAGGCTCCCCTGGGGAGTCCAGTTGTACCCAAAGCCTTCCTTTGGGGGCACTTTTGCATGGTCCAAGGGGAATCGCAATGCGTTTTCTGAGGCCCCGCTTTTTCAGTCTTCTCCCATTGCGCCGAGGGATATATTTAGGCTTGCGGTGAAAGAGTGAACCCGGAGGGTCCAGTTGCATGTGGGGCTGCATAAAGGCTCCCCTGGGGAGTTCAGTTGTACCCAAAGCCTTCCTTTGGGGGCACTTCTGGATGGGTGAATGGGGCTTGAAACGCATTTTCTGGAGCCCGAGTTTTCAGTCTTCTGCCATGGTGGCTAGGGGTATATTTAGGGTTGCTCGTAAACAGTGAACAAGGAGGGTCCAGTTGCATGTGGGGCTGCGTAAAGGCTCCCCTGGGGAGTTCAGATGTACCCAAAGCCTTCCTTTGGGGGCACTTTTGGATGGGCGAATGGGGCTCGTAACACATTTTTTGTGCCCGAGCTTTCAGTCGACTGCCAGGCATGCTAGGGCTATATTTAGGCTTGCGGTGAAAGAGTGAACCCGGAGGGTCCAGTTGCATGTGGGGCTGCATAAAGGCTCCCCTGGGGAGTTCACTTGTACCCAAAGCCTTCCTCGGGCACTTTTGGATGGCGAATTAGGCTTTTTACAGTTTTTCTGGGGCCCGAGTTTTCAGTCGACTGCCAGGCGGGCCAGGGCTATATTTAGGGGTTGCTGTGAAAGAGCGAATACGGAGGGTCCAGTTGCATGTGGGGCTGCATTAAGGCTCCCCTGGGGAGTCCAGTTGTTCCCAAAGCTTCCTTTGGGGCACTTTTGCATGGTCCAAGGGGAATCGCAATGCGTTTTCTGAGGCCCGCTTTTTCAGTCTTCTCCATTGCGCCGAGGGCTGATATTTAGGCTTGCGTGAAAGAGTGAACCCGGAGGGTCCAGTTGCATGTGGGGCTGCATAAAGGCTCCCTGGGAGTTCAGTTGTACCCAAAGCCTTTTTTTGGGGGCACTTCTGGATGGGTGAATGGGCTTGAAACGCATTTTCTGGAGCCCGATGTTTCAGTCTTCTGCCATGGTGGCTAGGGGTTATATTTAGGGTTGCTCGTAAACAGTGAATACGGAGGGTCCAGTTGCATGTGGGGCTGCATAAAGGCTCCCCTGGGGAGTTCACTTGTACCCAAAGCCTTCCTTTGGGGGCACTTCTGGATGGCGAAAGGGGCTTGAAACGCTTTTTCTGTGGCCCGAGTTTTCAGTCTTCTGCCATGCTGGCTAGGGTTATATTTAGGGTTGCTGTAAAGAGCGAACACGGAGGTCCAGTTGCATGTGGGCTGCGTTAAGGCTCCCCTGGGGAGTTCAGATGTACCCAAAGCCTTCCTTTGGGGGCACTTTTGGATGGGCGAAGGGGCTCGTAACACATTTTCTGTGGCCCGAGCTTTCAGTCGACTGCCAGGCGTACTAGGGCTATATTTAGCTTGCGGTGAAAGAGTGAACCCGGAGGGTCCAGTTGCATGTGGGGCTGCATAAAGGCTCCCCTGGGGAGTTCAGTTGTACCCAAAGCCTTCCTTTGGGGGCACTTCTGGATGGGTGAATGGGGCTTGAAACGCATTTTCTGGAGCCCGAGTTTTCAGTCTTCTGCCATGCTGGCTAGGGGTATATTTAGGTTGCTCGTAAACAGTGAACAAGGAGGGTCCAGTTGCATTTGGGGCTGCGTAAAGGCTCCCCTGGGGAGTTCAGTTGTACCCAAAGCCTTCCTCTGGGGGCACTTTTGGATGGGCGAATTAGGCTTTTAACGCATTTTCTGGGGCCCGAGTTTCAGTCGACTGCCAGGCGGGCCAGGGTTATATTTAGGGTTGCTGTGAAAGAGCGAATACGGAGGTCAGTTGCATGTGGGGCTGCGTTAAGGCTCCCCTGGGGAGTCCAGTTGTACCCAAAGCCTTCCTTTGGGGGCACTTTTGGATGGTCCAAGGGGAATCGCAATGCGTTTTTCTGAGGCCCGCTTTTTCAGTCTCTCCCATTGTGCCGAGGGCTATATTAGGCTTGCGGTGAAAGAGTGAACCCGGAGGGTTCAGTTGCATGTGGGGCTGCATAAAGGCTCCCCTGGGGAGTTCAGTTGTACCCAAAGCCTTTTTTTGGGGGCACTTCTGGATGGGTGAATGGGGCTTGAAACGCATTTTCTGGAGCCCGAGTTTTCAGTCTTCTGCCATGGTGGCTAGGAGTATATTTAGGGTTGCTCGTAAACAGTGAACAAGGAGGGTCCAGTTGCATGTGGGGCTGCGTAAAGGCTCCCCTGGGAGTCCAGTTGTACCCAAAGCCTTCCTCTGGGGGCACTTTTGGATGGCGAATTAGGCTTTTAACGCATTTTCTGGGGCCCGAGTTTCAGTCGACTGCCAGGCGGGCCAGGGCTATATTTAGGGTTGCTGTGAAAGAGCGAATACGGAGGGTCCAGTTGCATGTGGGGCTACATAAAGGCTCCCCTGGGAGTTCAGTTGTACCCAAAGCCTTCCTTTGGGGGCACTTCTGGATGGGTGAATGGGGTTTGAAACGCATTTTCTGAGCCCGAGTTTTCAGTCTTCTGCCATGGTGGCTAGGGGTATATTTAGGGTTGCTCGTAAACAGTGAACAAGGAGGGTCCAGTTGCATGTGGGGCTGCGTAAAGGCTCCCCTGGGGAGTTCAGATGTACCCAAAGCCTTCCTTTGGGGCACTTTTGGATGGGCGAATGGGGCTCGTAACACATTTTCTGTGGCCCGAGCTTTCAGTCGACTGCCAGGCGTGCTAGGGCTATATTTAGGATTGCGGTGAAAGAGTGAACCCGGAGGGTCCAGTTGCATGTGGGGCTGCATAAAGGTCCCCTGCGGAGTTCACTTGTACCCAAAGCCTTCCTTTGGGGGCACTTCTGGATGGGTGAATGGGGCTTGAAACGCATTTTCTGGAGCCCGAGTTGTCAGTCTTCTGCCATGGTGGCTAGGGGTATAATTAGGGTTGTGCTCGTAAACAGTGAACAAGGAGGGTCCAGTTGCATGTGGGGCTGCATAAAGGCTCCCCTGGGGAGGTTCAGTTGTACCCAAAGCCTTCCTTTGGGGCACTTCTGGATGGGCGAATTAGGCTTTTTACAGTTTTTCTGGGCCCGAGTTTTCAGTCGACTGCCAGGCGGGCAGGGCTATATTAGGGTTGCGGTGAAAGAGCGAATACGGAGGGTCCAGTTGCATGTGGGGCTGCATTAAGGCTCCTCTGGGGAGTCCAGTTGTTCCCAAAGCCTTCCTTTGGGGGCACTTTTGCATGGTCCAAGGGGAATCGCAATGCGTTTCTGAGGGCCCGCTTTTTCAGTCTTCTCCCATTGCGCCGAGGGCTATATTTAGGCTTGCGGTGAAAGAGTGAACCCGGAGGGTCCAGTTGCATGTGGGGCTGCATAAAGCTCCCCTGGGGAGTTCAGTTGTACCCAAAGCCTTTTTTTGGGGGCACTTCTGGATGGGTGAATGGGGCTTGAAACGCATTTTCTGGAGCCCGAGTTTTCAGTCTTCTGCCATGGTGGCTAGGGTTATATTTAGGGTTGCTCGTAAACAGTGAATACGGAGGTCCAGTTGCATGTGGGCTGCATAAAGGCTCCCCTGGGGAGTTCACTTGTACCCAAAGCCTTCCTTTGGGGGCACTTCTGGATGGCGAAAGGGGCTTGAAACGCTTTTTCTGTGGCCCGAGTTTTCAGTCTTCTGCCATGCTGGCTAGGGTTATATTTAGGGTTGCTGTAAAGAGCGAACACGGAGGGTCCAGTTGCATGTGGGGCTGCGTTAAGGCTCCCCTGGGGAGTTCAGATGTACCAAAGCATTCCTTTGGGGGCACTTTTGGATGGGCGAATGGGGCTCGTAACACATTTTCTGTGCCCCGAGCGTTCAGTCGACTGCCAGGCGTACTAGGGCTATATTTAGGCTTGCGGTGAAAGAGTGAACCCGGAGTGGTCCAGTTGCATGTGGGGCTGCATAAAGGCTCCCCTGGGGAGTTCAGTTGTACCCAAAGCCTTCCTTTGGTGGCACTTCTGGATGGGTGAATGGGGCTTGAAACGCATTTTCTGGAGCCCGAGTTTTCAGTCTTCTGCCATGCTGGCTAGGGGTATATTTAGGGTTGCTCGTAACACTGAACAAGGAGGGTCCAGTTGCATTTGGGGCTGCGTAAAGGCTCCCCTGGGGAGTTCAGTTGTACCCAAAGCCTTCCTCTGGGGGCACTTTTGGATGGGCGAATTAGGCTTTTAACGCATTTTCTGGGGCCCGAGTTTTCAGTCGACAGCCAGGCGGGCCAGGGTTATATTTAGGGTTGCTGTGAAAGAGCGAATACGGAGGTCCAGTTGCATGTGGGCTGCGTTAAGGCTCCCCTGGGGAGTCCAGTTGTACCCAAAGCCTTCCTTTGGGGGCACTTTTGGATGGTCCAAGGGGAATCGCAATGCGTTTTCTGAGGCCCGCTTTTGTCAGTCTTTCTCCCATTGTGCCGAGGGCTATATTTAGGCTTGCGGTGAAAGAGTGAACCCGGAGGGTTCAGTTGCATGTGGGGCTGCATAAAGGCTCCCCTGGGGAGTTCAGTTGTACCCAAAGCCTTTTTTTGGGGGCACTTCTGGATGGGTGAATGGGGCTTGAAACGCATTTTCTGGAGCCCGAGTTTTCAGTCTTCTGCCATGGTGGCTAGGAGTATATTTAGGGTTGCTCGTAAACAGTGAACAAGGAGGGTCCAGTTGCATGTGGGGCTGCGTTAAGGCTCCCCTGGGGAGTCCAGTTGTACCCAAAGCCTTCCTCTGGGGGCACTTTTGGATGGGCGAATTAGGCTTTTAACGCATTTTCTGGGGCCCGAGTTTTCAGTCGACTGCCAGGCGGGCCAGGGCTATATTTAGGGTTGCTGTGAAAGAGCGAATATGGAGGGTCCAGTTGCATGTGGGGCTGCGTAAAGGCTCCCCTGGGGAGTTCAGTTGTACCCAAAGCCTTCCTTTGGGGGCACTTTGGGATGGTCCAAGGGGAATCGCAATGCGTTTTCCTGAGGCCCGCTTTTTCACTCTTCTCCATTGCACCGAGGGCTATATTTAGGGTTGCTGTGAAAGAGTGAACCCGGAGGGTCCAGTTGCATGTGGGGCTGCATAAAGGCTCCCCTGGGGAGTTCAGTTGAACCCAAAGCCTTCCTTTGGGGGCACTTCTGGATGGGCGAAAGGGGCTTGAAACGCTTTTTCTGTGGCCCGAGTTTTCAGTCTTCTGCCATGCTGGCTAGGGTTTATATTTAGGGTTGCTGTAAAGAGCGAACACGGAGGGTCCAGTTGCATGTGGGGGCTGTGTAAAGGCTCCCCCTGGGGAGTTCAGTTGTACCCAAAGCCTTCATTTGGGGGCACTTCTGGATGGGTGAATGGGGCTTGAAACGCATTTTCTGGAGCCAGAGTTTTCAGTCTTCTGCCATGGTGCTAGGGGTATATTTAGGGTTGCTCGTAAACAGTGAATACGGAGGGTCCAGTTGCATGTGGGGCTGCGTAAAGGCTCCCCTGGGGAGTTCACTTGTACCCAAAGCCTTCCTCTGGGGCACTTTTGGATGGGTGAATGGGGCTTGTAGCACGTTTTCTGTGGCACGAGTTTTCAGTTTTCTGCCATGCTGGCTAGTGTTATATTTAGGGTTGCTTGTAAACAGCGAACACGGGGGGTCCAGTTGCGTATGGGCCTGCATAAAGGCTCCCCTGGGGAGTTCAGATGTACCCAAAGCCTTCCTCTGGGGGCACTTTTGGATGGGTGAATGGGGCTTGTAGCACGTTTTCTGGGGCCCGATTTTTCAGTCGTCTGCCATGCGGGCCAGGGTTATATTTAGGGTTGCTGTGAAAGAGCGAATACGGAGGGTCCAGTTGCATGTGGGGCTGCATAAAGGCTCCCCTGGGGAGTTCACTTGTACCCAAAGCCTTCCTTTGGGGGCACTTCTGGATGGGCGAAAGGGGCTTGAAACGCTTTTTCTGTGGCCCGAGTTTTCAGTCTTCTGACATGCTGGCTAGGGTTATATTTAGGGTTGCTGTAAAGAGCGAACACGGAGGGTCCAGTTGCATGTGGGGCTGCGTAAAGGCTCCCCTGGGGGAGTTCAGATGTACCCAAAGCCTTCCTTTGGGGGCACTTTTGGATGGGCGAATGGGGCTCGTAACACATTTTCTGTGCCCGAGTTTTCAGTCTTCTGCCATGGTGGCTAGGAGTATATTTAGGGTTGCTCGTAAACAGTGAACAAGGAGGGTCCAGTTGCATGTGGGGCTGCGTTAAGGCTCCCCTGGGGAGTCCAGTTGTACCCAAAGCCTTCCTCTGGGGGCACTTTTGGATGGGCGAATTAGGCTTTTAACGCATTTTCTGGGGCCCGAGTTTTCAGTCGACTGCCAGGCGGGCCAGGGCTATA
>NW_027076279.1:0-29739 GCF_963932015.1 Anas acuta | reverse complement strand
CTGCTAGGTGGTGGGGGTAGAGGGGGTGGGGGTGGGGATGGGAAGGGGTATGGGGTTGGGGTTTGGGGGGGTTTTGGGGGGAAGGGGGGGGGGGGGTTGGGGGGGTTGGGGGTGGAGGGGGGGCACCGGGGGGGGGCACAACAGCCCCCTCCTAGGGGGTGGGGGTAGAGGGGGTGGGGGGTGGGATTGGAAGGGGTATGGGGTTGGGGGTTTTGGGGGGTTTGGGGGGAAAGGGGAGGGGGTGGGGGGGTTTGGGGGGTTGGGGGTGGAGGGGGGGCACCGGGGGGGGGCACAACAGCCCCCTCCTAGGGGGTGGGGGTAGAGGGGGTGGGGGGTGGGGATGGGAAGGGGGTATGGGGTTTGGGTGGAAGGGGAAGGGGTGGGGGGGGGTTGGGGGGTTTTGGGGGGAAGGGGAGGGGGTGGGGGGGGTTGGGGGGTTGGGGGGAAGGGGAGGGGGTGGGGGGGTTTTGGGGGGGTTGAGGGGAGGGGAGGGGGTTTTGGGGTTGTAAGGGAGGATGGGCTTTGTGGTTTTGGGGTGGAGGGGAGGGGGGGCAGCGTGGTTTTGGGGTGTGGGGAAGGGTTGGCTTAGTGGTTTTGGGGTTGTAGGGAAAGGGGGCAGTGAGGTTTTGGGGTATAGCAAAGGGTGGGCATCACAGTTTTGGGGTGCAGGGCAGGGTGGGCTCCATGCTTATGGGGTGGGCACCCAGCCCCTTTAATGTGGGGTGCAGGGCAGGTTGGGCGTCACGGTTTTGGGGTGCAGGGCAGGGTGAGCATCACATTTTGGGGTTTTGGGGTATAGAGAAGGGTGAGCATCAAGGTTTTGGGGTGCGGGGCAGAGAGGGCACCACAGTTTTGGGGTGTAGGGCAGGGTGAGTGAGCATCATGCTTATGGGGTGCAGGGCAGGGTGGGCACCACGATTTTGGGGTGCAGGGCAGGGTGGGCATCACATTTTGGGGTGCAGGGTGGGGTGGGCATCACATTTTGGGATTTAGGGCAGGGTGGGCATCACATTTTGGGGTTTAGGGCAGGGTGGGCATCACATTTTGGGGTGCAGGTCAGGTTGGGCCCCCCCTACCTCCCCACATCCCCACGAGGGGCTTTTCCCACCCCCTCCCAAGCACCCTCATCCTATGGGGCGCCCCCCCCCCCTAATTTCCCCTACTTTTTGGGGTCCCCGCAGGCGGCCCCTCTCCGGTGCCGGCGCACCCCAAACGCAGCCCCACAAGCGCGGGCGAGGGGGAGCTGAAGGACGAGCGGCTGCCGGGCCGCAAGGCCAGTTGCAGCGTGGGGGGGGGCGGCCGAGGGATGCCCCCCCCCTCCAGCCCCATGGTCAGCAGCGCCAACAACCCCAATAAGGCCGAAATCCCCGAAAGGCACAAGGACGGCGCCGGCAACGCGGTGGGCAAGGGGGGGGGGGCAAAAAAAAGGGGGGGGTATGGGGGGGGTACAGGGGTGAGGGGGGGGGTTTAGGGGTGAGGCGGGGGGGGTACAGGGGTGAGGGGTGCCTGGGGGGTGTAAAGGGGTGGGGAGAGTTTGTGGGGTGGAGGGGGTTTGGGGAGGGGGCTGGCCGGGTGTTGTGGGGGGGGGGGCATATGTGGGGTCAGGGTTAAGGGGGGGCACCCCAAGGGCCACCAGGTTGGGGGGGCACCCATGGGGCTCAGGGACCAGGGGGGGCACCCATGGGGCTCAGGGATAAGGGGGGGGCACCCCAAGGACCAATAAATCGGGGGGGGCACCCCAAGGACCAATATTTTGGGGGGGGGCACCCCAAGGGCTTGGTGCTGAGGACAGGGGGCACCCATGGGTACCAACAGCCCAGGATTTGGGGAGGGGGGGGGACACACCCATGGGGCTCAGCCACCGGGCTGGGGGGGGCCCCAGCACCCCTAGACCAGGGTGGGGTCACTTATAGGGCTCAAGGATCAGGGTGGGGGCACCCCAAGGACCATTATTTCGGGGGGGGCACCCCAAGGGCTTGGTGCTGAGGACAGGGGGCACCCATGGGTACCAGGATCAGGAGGGAGGGACACCCATGGGGCTCAGCCACTGGGTTGGGGGGGCCCCCAGCACCCCTAGACCAGGGTGGGGGCACCTATAGGGTTCAAGGATCAGGGTGGGGGCACCCCAAGGACCGATATTTTGGGGGGGGCACCCCAAGGGCTTGGTGCTGAGGACAGGGGGCACCCATGGGTACCAACAGCGCAGGATCAGGGGACCCATGGGGCTCAGATACCGGGCTGGGGGGGGGCCCAGCACCCCTAGACCAGGGTGGGGGCACCCATGGGGCTCAGGACCCATAGTGGGGCACCCCCAGCACCAATAAATCGGGGGGGGGGCACCCCCAGGACCAAAAAATGAGGGTGGGGGCACCCCAAGGGCTCGGTGCCGAGGATAGGGGGTACCCATGGGTACCAGGATTTGGGGGGGGGGGGACACCCATGGGGCTCAGCCACCAGGCTGGGGGGGGCCCTCAACACCTCTAGACCAGGGTGGGGGCACCCCAAGGACCAATAAATCGGGTGGGGGCACCCCAAGGACTAATAAATCGGGGGGGGGCACCCCAAGGACCAATAAATCAGGGTCCAAGTGCTCGGTGCCGAGGACAGGGGACACCCATGGGTACCAGGATTTGGGGGGGGGGGGACACCCATGGGGCTCAGCCACCGGGTTGGGGGGGGGCCCCCAGCACCTCTAGACCAGGGTGGGGGCACCCCAAGGACTAATAAATCGGGGGGGGGCACCCCAAGGACTAATAAATCGGGGGGGGGCACCCCAAGGACCAATAAATCAGGGTCCAAGTGCTTGGTGCCGAGGATAGGGGGCACCCATGGGTACCAGGATTTGGGGGGGGGGGGACACCCATGGGGCTCAGCCACCGGGCTGGGGGGGCCCCCAGCCCCCCAAACCCGGGCTGGGGGGGGGGCAGGGGGGTCTGAGCGTGCGGGGGGGTGCCGTGCAGAACACCATCCCCTCCAGCGTGATGGCGCGCAGGAACACCTACGTCTGCACCGAGCGCCCGGGCACCGAGCGCCACTCGCTGCTGCAGAACGGCAAGGAGAACAGGTACAGCACCGGGGGGGGGGGTCTCTAAAAAACCCCCCCCCACCCCATAACGCTCTTCTTTTACCCCCCCCCCAGCTCCGTCACCGGCCGCGTGCCCCCCGCCTCCCCCTCCAGCCACAGCATCGCCGCCGGCTCGGCCGAGCGCGCCCGCCTGGCGCGGGGCACCACGGTGCGCAGCACCTTCCACGGCGGCCAGCTCCGGGATCGGCGTGCCGGGGGGGGCGGGGGGGGGTCCAACGGGGCCCCCCCTTCCCCGACTTTACCCCCCGAAGCCTCCCCCTTGCCCCAAAGCCGCTCCAGGGCCACCTCCAACCTCTTCAGCAAGCTGACCTCCAAGCTGAGCCGCAGGTAGGGACCCCCCCACCCCGTGCCGGTGCCCCCCCACCGACCCCCCCCCCCACCGTTTTTTTTTTTTTGTGTCCCCCCCCCCTCGCCGCGCGGCTGCTCAACGCCTCCTCTCTCTTTTAGGGTCACTCTTGACCCCTCTAAGCGGCAGAGCTCTAATAGGTGCGTGTCGGGCACCCCCACGCCGCCAGGAGCCAAAATCAGTAAGTGCCCGGGGGTGGCCCCGGGGGTCACCCGGGACAAAGATGCACGGCCCAGTGCCACCAGTGACTGGCCCAGTGCCACCAGTATCCTGGTGCCCATCCCGGTGCCAACAGCATCCAGTACCCGTTGGGGTGCCACCAGTATCCCAGTGCCCGTCCCGGTGCCACCAGTATCCTGGTGCTCATCTCGGTGCCACCAGCATCCCAATGCCCATTGGGTTGCCACCATCACCCATCCCAGTGCCACCAGCATCCTGGTGCCCATCCCAGTGCCACCAGTGCCAATTCCGGTGCCACCAGTATCCCAATACCCATCCCGGTGCCACCAGTGACTGTCCCGGTGCCACCGGTATCCCAATGCCCATCCCAGTGCCCATCGCAGTGCCACCAGTATCCCGGTGCCCATCCCGGTGCCACCAGTATCCCAATGACCACCCCGGTGCCACCAGTGCCCGTCCCGGTGCCACCGGTATCCCAATGCCCGTCCCGGTGCCACCAGCATCCTGGTGCCCATCCCAGTTCCACTAGGGCCCGTCCCAGTGCCACCAGTGACCGTCCCGGTGCCACCAGTATCCCAATGCCCATTGGGGTGCCACCAGGGCCCGTCCCGGTGCCACCAGCATCCCGGTGACCATCCCGGTGCCACCAGTGACCGTCCTAGTGCCACCAGTATCCCAATGCCCACCCCGGTGCCACCAGGGTCTGTCCCAGTGCCACCAGTGCCCATCCCGGGGCCACCAGCATCCCGGTGCCCATCCCAGTGCCACCAGTGACTGTCCCGGTGCCACCAGTATCCCGGTGCCCATCCCAGTGCCACCAGTATCCCAGTACCCATTGGGGTGCCACCAGTGCCCGTCCCGGGGCCACCAGTATCCTGGTGCCCATCCCAGTGCCACCAGTGACCATCCTGGTGCCACCGGTATCCCAATGCCCATCCCAGTGCCCATCACGGTGCCACCAGTATCCCGGTGCCCGTCCCGGTGCCACCAGCATCCCAGTACCCTTTGGGGTGCCATCAGGGCCCGTCCCGGTGCCACCAGCATCCTGGTGCCCATCCCGGTGCCAACAGCATCCCAGTACCAATTGGGGTGCCACCAGGGCCCATCCCAGTACCACCAGCATCCCAGTGCCCCTCCCGGTGCCAGCAGTGGCTGTCCCGGTGCCACCAGTATCCTGATGCCCCCTCCCAGTGCCACCAGTGCTCCTCCCGGTGCCACCAGCATCCTAGTGCCCGTCCCAGTGCCTCCAGCATCCTGGTGCCCATTGGGGTGCCACCAGGGCCCATCCCAGTGCCACCAGTGCCCATCCCGGTGCCCATTGGGGTGCCACCAGTGCCCATCCCAGTGCTCCCAGTATCCTGGTACCCATCCCAGTGCCACCAGTGCCAATCCCAGTGCCACCAGCATCCCACAGTGCCCATTTGGGTACCAGCAGTGTCTGTCCCAGTACCACCAGTGCCCATTGGGGTGCCAGTAGTGCCCATCCCAGTGCCACCAGTGCCTTCCCAGTGCCTCCAACATCCCTGTGCCCATTGGGGTGCCAGTAGTGCCCATCCCAGTGCCACCAGTGCCAATCCCAGTGCCCATTTTGGGGCCAGTACTGGTTCCAATGCCCCTTTAGGTGCCCATCCCAGTGCCACCAGTGCCCTACTGGTGCCATCAGCACCCATCCCAGTGCCACCAGTGTCCCAGTACCTGTCCCAGTGCCACCAGTACTGGTCCCAGTGCCACCAGTACCCTCTTGCTTCGCTCCTGTCCCTTCTCTCTCTCTGCCTCTCGCCCTTTGCTGTCGCTGGGGGGGCCGGGGGGGGGGGTCACAGCGGTGCCCCCCACCCAAGGGACTGGGGGGGGGGCAGCACCCAGGTGTGGTGCCCAGTTTGGGGGGGGGGGGGGGGCACCCCCTAAAAGGGGTGCGGGTCTGGGGGGTGCCCCCCCCACATCGGGCATGTCCTTGGGGGGGGGGCTGCCCTTCAAATTTGGGGGCGGGGGGGGGGGCAAAATGGGTCTGGGGGGGGGTGAGACTTGCATAGGGGATGGTGCCCCCCCCCCAAAAATAATAGGTATCCCCCCCAAAAAATAGGCATGCCCCCCCCTGAGGGGGGTGGTCTCCCCCCAGTTTGCGGTGGTGCCCCCCCCCAAATGGATGTGATGCTGGGGGGGGGTGTCCTGTGTGCCCCCCCCCCAAAAATAAATAAATTGGGTGTAGTTTTGGGGGAGGTGAACCCCTAAAATGGGGGGGTGGGGGGGGGCAGGGTCCCGAAAACAGGGATAAGGGTGCCCAAAATGGGTGGGGGTGGCAGGCAGTGCCCCCCCCCCCACACCCAAAATTTGGGGGGGGGGGGGGCATAGGGCACAGCCCCCCCCCCCTTAACACCCCCTTCCCCACCCAGGGTCGCAGACGAACCTGAGAGAATCGGGGGATCTGCGCTCACAAGGTGGGTGCTGCCCCCCCCCGGGGAGGGGGGGGGGGTTGGAGCCCCCCCCCCACCCCCCCCAAAGCTCCATGCCCCCCCCCCCCAGCCCCCTGCCACCCCGTGAGGTCCCAGCCCCACCCCAAAGTGTCCTGGGCCCCCTTTTTACCCCCCATGACCCCCCCCCTTATTGTCCCTAATGCCACCTTAGGGCCCCCCCCCGATGCCCCATACACCCTTTAGAGCCCCCATACCCACCCCAAGCCCCCCAAAACCCCCAATTATACCCCAAAAACCCTCCCCAGTGCCCCATAAGCCCCCTTGCACCCCCTTTTACAGCCCCCCTACCCATCCCAAATCCTCTCCAGTGCCCCATAACCCCCCCAAAACCCTCTATTATACCCCCCATACCCACCCCAAACCCTCCCCAGTGCCCCATAGCCCCCCAGTACCCCCCTTTTAGAGCCCCCATACCCACCCCTATATCCCCCCAAGCCCTCCCCATAGCCCCCCTGCACCCCCTTTTACAGCCCCCATACCCCCCAAACCCTCTCTCTAGCCCCCCAGTACCCCCCATATCCACCCCAAACCCTCTCTAGTGCCCCACAGCCCCCCAGTACCCCCCTTTAAAGCCCCCAAACCCTCTCTAGCGTCCCATAGCCCCCCAGTACTCCCCATTATACCCCCCATACCCCCCCAAACCCTCCCGAGAGCCCCATAGCCCCCTGAACCCCCATTTACAGCCCCCATACCCCCCCCAAACCCTCTCCAGTGCCCCATAGCCCCCCAGTATCCCCCATTATACCCCCCATACCCCCCCAAACCCTCTCCAGTGCCCCATAGCCCCCCAGTATCCCCCATTATACCCCCCATACCCCCCCAAACCCTCCCCAGTGCCCCATACCCCCCCCTTTACAACCCCCTTACCCCCCCCAAACCTTCTCCAGTGCCCCATAGCCCCCCAGTACTCCCCTTTAGAGCCCCCATACCCACCCCTATATCCCCCCAAGCCCTCCCCAATGCCCCATACCCCCCCAAACCCTCCACTAGTGCCCTGCAGCCCCCCAAAACCCCCCATTATAGCCCCCACCCCCCCCAAACACTCCCCAGTGCCCCACAGCCCCCCAAAACCCCCCATTATACCCCCCATACCCCCCCTTTACAACCCCTCATACCCCCCCCAAACTCTCTCCAGTGCCCCACAGCCCCCCAGTACTCCCCTTTTATAGCCCCCATACCCACCCTTATATCCCCCCAAGCCCTCCCCAGTGCCCCATAGCCCCCCAGTACCCCCTTTTATAGCCCCCATAACCCCCCAAACCCTCTACTAGTGCCCTCCAGCCCCCCAATACCCCCAATTATACCCCCCATACCCACCCCAAACCCTCCTGAGTGCCCCATAACTCCCCTGCACCCCCCTTTAAAGCCCCCAAACCCTCTCTAGCGCCCCATAGCCCCCCAGTACCCCCCATTATGCCCCCCATACCCACCCCAAACCCTCCCCAGTGCCCCATATCCCCCATTTACAACCCCCCTACCCCCCCAAACCCTCTCCAGTGCCCCGTAGCCCCCAGTACCCCCCTTTAGAGCCCCCATACCCACCCCTATATCCCCCCAAGCCCTCCCCAATGCCCCATAGTCCCCCCTTTACAGCCCCCAAACCCTCTCCAGTGTCCTGCAGCCCCCCAGTACCCCCATTATACCCCCCATACCCACCCCAAACCCTCTCTAGCGCCCCATAGCCCCCCAGTATCCCCCATTATACCCCTCATACCCACCCCAAACCCTCCTGAGTGCCCCATACCCCCCCCTTTAAAGCCCCCAAACCCTCTCTAGCGCCCCATAGCCCCCCAGTACTCCCCATTATACCCCCCATACCCCCCCCAAACCCTCCCGAGAGCCCCATACCCCCCCTTTACACCCCCCAACCCCCCCCCAGATACCCAAAACCCCCCCTTAACCCCTTCCTTCCCCCCCCCCCCAGTTGCCATCTACCTTGGGATCAAAAGGAAGCCCAACCCCGGCTGCTCCGATGTCCCTGGCATGTGAGGGTGACGAGCGCCCGGCCCCCCGAGGCGGTGATGGCGGCGTTGACCCAGGCCACCCTCTCGGCCGGTTGCCGGGCTCGCCAGCCCCAACCCTTCCTCCTCTCTTGCACCCACGACCGGGGGCCCAGCGAGCTCTTCTGCCACTTCGAGGCCGAGGTTTGCCGGCTCCAACGCCTCGGCGTCCACGGCGTCCTCTTCCGACGCCTGGCCGGCACCGCCGGGGCTTTCCGAGCCACCCTAGCCCGCGTGGCCGGCCAGCTGCAGCTCTAAGGGACCCCCCCCTTTTCCCTCTCATCCCCCCCCCCCTTTTACTCCGAGCCCCCCCTCCCCAGCTTTCTTTTTGGGGTGTGGGGGGACGCGGCCGCCGCCCTACATCGGCCACCCCAAATCTCATCCTGGTTGGAGCCGGGAGCTGGAGATGTGGGGGTGGTTTTTTTTTTTGTTTTTTGTTTTTTTTTTGGGGGGTGGGGGGGCACCAAGACCCCCCCCGCACACACCCCACCCCCAGGGGTTGTGTCGGCGCTGGAGCCCCCTCCCCGCATCCAGCCCCCCACCCTCCCCAAGGAGGCTTTGGGTGCAGCACCCGGGAGCTGGGACCCCCCCGACAAGGAACTGGGACCCCCCCGACAAGGGACTGGGACCCCCCCAAAGGGATGGTTCGGCACTGGGACATCCCCTTTACCCCCCCCCCCAAAAAAAATTCTGGGGGCTGTGTCACTGCCAGCATCCCCTTGGGGCCATCAGCATCCTCAGCTTTGGGGACGCGGGCTCCGGGGTCACCGCTGCCCCTGGGGGGTGTCCCCATACCCCCCCTTTCCCCCCCCCCCCCCAGCCCTGTACAGCCCTGTAAATAAGGTCTGGGGTCCCAGCGCCGCCCCCTGTCCCCCCCCCTCCAACCCTGGCACATTTTTAAGTTATTCCTGCCCCGGTTTGTACCCCGGCCCCAATAAACATAGGAGACCCGTGGCTGTCTTGCCTGGCACCCGTCGCACCCAGACCCCCCCAGGTGGCACGGGGGGTGTGGGCGATGTCCCCAGAGATTTGGGTGCCCCCCCCCCCAAAAAAAAGGAGCACCCCGGACACCTGGGTGCAGAACTGGGGGCCAGCGGCGTTTTTATTGCAGCTGCGCCGGTGGGAACCGGGTAAAAGGGTTGGGGGGTCGTAAATGGGGTAAGGGGTGTGGGGGGGGTGGGGGGGGGCCCTATTTTTGGGCCGGGATCATGTCGTCGATGGACTGGTTCTGCTCCAGCTTCTTCTCCATCTCCACCATGAGCTTGACGCCGTCCACCACCATCTGCACCTGCTCCACCTCCGAAAATCCCAAGCGGTCGGCGTTGGAGATGTCGAAAACGGCGCCCACGGCCGCCGTGTCCACGCCGCCTGGGGGTGGCCAAATTTGGGGGGGGGGTTCAGCCCTCACAGCCCCCCCCCCATCCTCGTGTCCCAACGCCCCTGTCCCCATTCCACCCGGTCCTGGACCCCGCAGCCCTGTGTCCCTTGGGATTGAGCCCCGTGTCCCTGTGTCCCCATATCCCCATGGCCATGTGTCCCTAAATCCCCCATATCCCCATGTGCCCCATGTCCCTGTGTCCCTAAATCCCCACGTCCCTGTACCTCCATGTGCCTTGTGTCCCCAAATCCCAATGTCCCTGCGCCCATGTGCCCCATGTCCCTTTGTCCCTAAATCCCCACGTCCCCATGTCCCTACATCCCCATATCCCTATGTCTGTGCCCCATGTCCCTAAATCCCCCAGTCCCTCTACCCATGTGTCCCCATGTCCCTGCACCCCAATATCCCTGTGCCTGTGTGCCCCATGTCCCAGAGTCCTTAAATCTTCACATCCCTGTACCCACCCACATGTGCCTCATGTCCCTAAATCTGTGTCCCTACATCCCCATATCACTATATTTATGTGCCCTGTGTCCCTAAAACCCCATATCCCTGTGCCCACCTGTGCCTCATGTCCCTAAATCCCCATGTCCTTGTGTCCCTAAAACCCCATATCCCTGTGCCCATGTGCCCCATGTCCCCATGTTCCTAAATCCCCAAGTCCCTGTGCCCATCTGTCCCATGTCCCTACACCCCCATATCCCTATATCTATGTGCCCCATGTCCCTTTTTCCCTAAATCCCCATGTCCCTGTACCCACGCGTCCCATGTCCCTATACCCATGGGTGCCCGATGTCTCTGTGTCCCCACACCCCCCATCCCTGTGCCCACGTGCCCCATGTCCCTAAATCTCCATATCCCTGTTCCCTCATACCCACATCCCTATACCCACGTGTGTCCCTACAACCCCACACCCCTGCGCCCCATGCCCTTACCCCTTCATATCCCCACCCCCTGACACCCCCTTGTCCCCATACCCAAACCCTTTACCCCCAGCCCCAATACCACGCATCCAAGCACCCCACGCCCCCTTCCCCTTAATCCCACGCCCCCAACCCCATATCCCCCGTGCCCCCCATCCCGACCTGTGCCGCGCTTCTGGAGGCGGAGGCGCTTGAGCACCTCCTCGAATTTGGGGTGCTGGCTGAGTTTGGGCAGGCGGACGTGGACGCCGCCGCGCAGCCCCGTGCCCAGGTTGGAGGGGCAGGTCAGGATGTAGCCCAGGTGCTCGGTCCACATGAAGGGGTGCCCGGCCTTCTTGAAGATCTCCTCGATCTGTAGGGGACGGGGGCGGGGGGGGGACACGGCACGGGGTCATGGACACCCCCCCCCAGCTCCCCATATCCCTAAATCCCCAAATCCCCAAATCCCCAAATCCCCAAATCCTGTCCCCTATAACCCCCAAAGCCCTAATCCCCATGTCCCTCCCCCAGTGCCCATATCCCCCCTGTCCCCCGATGCCCCAGTCCCGATGTCCCCCCAATGCCCCAATCTCCATGTCCCCCAAATCCCAATCCTCATTTCCCCATTTCCCCCCAATCCCCATTGTCCTCCTATGCCCTAGTTCCCAAATCCCCCATGCCCTAATCCCTGTGTCCCCCATGTCTCCCCATGCCCTAATCCTCGTGATCCCTGTGCCCTAATCCCCTTATCTCCCATGTCCCTCCATGCCCTAATCTGTGTCCCCATGCCCTAATCCCCACATCCCCCATATCCCCACACCCTAATCCCTGTTTCCCCTGTCCTAATCCCCATGTCCCCCACATCCTAATCCCTGTGCCCCCCATGTCCTCCCAAACCCTAATCCCATATCCCCATGTCCCCCAATGCCCTAATCCCCACACCCCACATATCCCCATGCCCTAATCCCTGTCTTCCCTGTCCTAATCCCCACACCCCCCATATCCCCATGCCCTAATTCCTGTTTTCCCTGCCCTAATCCCCACATCCCCCATATCCTAATCCCTGTGTCCCCCATGCCCTAATCCCCACATCCCCCATATCCCCACACCCTAATCCCTGTTTCCCCTGTCCTAATCCCCATGTCCCCCATACCCTAATCCCTGTGCCCCCCATGTCCTCCCAAACCCTAATCCCGTATCCCCATGTCCCCCATATCCCAATCCCCATTTCCCCCAAACCCCCCCAAACCCTAATCCCCACATCCCCCATACCCTAATCCCTGTTCCACCCATGTCCTCCCAAACCCTAATCCCATAGCCCCATGTCCCCATATCCCAATCCCCATTTCCCCCATACCCCCCCCCAAGCCCTAATCCCCACGCCCCCAGCCCCCAACACATCACCCCCACGGGCCTGCTCCCACCTCCCCGAGACCTCCCACCCCCCCCACATCCCCCCCACATCCCCCCCACGTCCCCCCACGACCCCCCCCAGCCCCTTCCCCACCTTCTTGAGGCCGACGCAGAAGCGCCTGAAGACCTCCTTCATGTTGCCCCCCTTCTCCATGGAGATGACGCGGAGGTGGTCCTCCTCGTTCACCCACACCAGGAAGGTCTTGTTGTCATTGTGCCTGCGGGGGGGGGGGCACCCTCAGCACCCCCCACACCTTCGGGTGCCCCCTGCACCCCCAAAACACCCCCAGCCCCACACTCACCCCCCTACATTTGGGGACACCCCAAACTTTGGGCTCCCATTTCACCCCCATAGCAGGGATGGGGGGTGGGTTTGGGGGGTGCCCCCACCCCATGTGCCCCCCCCCCACGCCCTGCACCCCCAAAACACCCTCAGCCCCACACCCACCCCCCTACATTTGGGAACACCCCAAATTTTGGGCTCCCATTTCACCCCTTTAGCAGGGATGGGGGGTGGGTTTGGGGGGGTTCCCCACCCCACGTGGCCCCCCCCACCCCATGTGGCCCCCCCACTCCCTGCACCCCCAAAACACCCCCAGCCCCACACCCACCCCCCTACATTTGGGAACACCCCAAATTTTGGGCTCCCATTTCACCCCTTTAGCAGGGACAAGGGGTGGGTTTCGGGGGTGCCCCCACCCCATGTGCCCCCCCCCCACGCCCTGCACCCCCAAAACACCCTCAGCCCCACACCCACCCCCCTACATTTGGGAACACCCCAAACTTTGGGCTCCCATTTCATCCCCTTAGCAGGGACGGGGGGTGGGTTTGGGGGTGCCCCCACCCCATGTGCCCCCCCCACACCCCATGTGGCCCCCCCACTCCCTGCACCCCCAAAACACCCCCAGCCCCACACCCACCCCCCTACATTTGGGAACACCCCAAATTTTGGGCTCCCATTTCACCCCTTTAGCAGGGACAAGGGGTGGGTTTCGGGGGTGCCCCCACCCCATGTGCCCCCCCCCCACGCCCTGCACCCCCAAAACACCCTCAGCCCCACACCCACCCCCCTACATTTGGGAACACCCCAAACTTTGGGCTCCCATTTCATCCCCTTAGCAGGGACGGGGGGTGGGTTTGGGGGTGCCCCCACCCCATGTGGCCCCCCCCACCCCATGTGTCCCCCCCCGGGTGCCCACCAGATGCCGCGGGCGTCGGGCCAGTCGCGGGCCATGCCGGAGGCCAGCAGCAGGGGCGAGACGGGCTTGTCGAAGAGGAAGTGGTCGTCGATCAGCTGCTGCTGCTCCTGCTCCGTCATGGCCTTCAGCGGGTAGTATTTCCCCTTGAACTCCCCCTCCAGGCTGTTCAGGGCTGAGGGGGCGTGGTCAGGACACGCCCAGGCCACGCCCACCCCGCCACGCCCATGCCACGCCCGGCCACGCCTGCCCCCACGTGCAGAAGCCACGCCCACAGCTCGGAGGCCACGCCCCCGAGCCCGCAAGCCACGCCCCCGAACACGTGTGACCGCAGCTGTAAGCCACGCCCATATTCATAAGCCACGCCCACATGCATAATGACCACGCCCCCTTTCATGCAAGCCACGCCCCGTGGCTCTCCCTGCCATGCCCACACCCAGAGGCCACGCCCACACCCAGAGGCCACGCCCACACCCAGAGGCCACGCCCCCAAGCCAGCAGTCAACACGTGCCTGCAAGCCACGCCCACAGGCAGAAGCCACGCCCCTTGCCTTAAAGCCACGCCCCCCAACAACCACGCCTGCAAACCCCAACACCGAGACCACGCCCCCAGAGGCCACGCCCACACCCCATAGGCCACGCCCACCCCATAGGCCACGCCCCCACTCTGACCTCCCCTCCTACCCCAGCCCTCCCATCTGACCACGCCCCATTTCATAGACCACGCCCCTTTCCATCTGACCACGCCCCCCTCCGACAGGCCACGCCCCTCCCAACAGGCCACGCCCCCCTCCGGCAGGCCACGCCCCCTCACCGGTGACGGACAGCTTCTCGATGGCGCGCCGCTCCCCCCGGCTGCAGTGGGGGGGCAGGGAGTACCCCTTGATGCTGCGTCCGGTGCGCACGCGGCTGCTCAGCACGTATTTGGGGTCCAGGTCCTCGCCCCCCTGCACGCAGCACCCGTCTGAGTGACCCCTCCCCGATCCCCAAATCCCCCCCATGCCCCTAAATCCCCCCCCATGTCCACAAATCCTCCCCCAACCCCCAAATCCCCTCCAACCCACCCCCCGTATCCCCAAACCCTCCCCTGATCCCCAAATTCCCCTCATGCCCCTAAATCCCCCCCCATGTCCACAAATCCTCCCCCAATTTCCCCAAATCCTCCCCATGTCTCCAACCCCTCCCAATCCCCAAATCCTCCCCCCCATCCCCAAATCCCCCCCCCATGTCCCCAAACCCCCTCGATCCCCCAATCCCCCCCCCCAAACCCTAAATCCTCCCCCATGTCCCCAAATTCTCCCCCATGTCCCCAAATCCCTCCCCCGATCCCCAAATCCCCCCCCATGTCCCCAAATCCCCCCCACGTCCCCAAACCCTCCCCCAATCCCCAAATTCCCCCCACATCCCAACCCCCCAATCCCCAAATCCCCATATCCCCAAACACCCCCATATCCCCAAATCCCCCCCATACCCCCACCCCATATCACCTCCCCACCCAAACCCCATTGCTCCCCACCCCCCACGCCCCCCCCACATCCCCCCCCCACCCCAAATACGCCCCCCCCCGGCAGCACCTTGAGGTTCTCGTGGTTGAGGTCGGTGCGGTGCTTGTCGGTGGGTTTGTAGCCGCCGTGGCGGTCCTGGATGACGGGGTCAAAGAGCTCCTTGAACACCTCGTAGGACTCCTCGTCCCCGGCCACGCAGCCCACCGTCATGATGAAGGGGTGTCCTGTGGGGTGGGGGGGGTCAGTGGCACGCGGCGAGGGGGACAATGGCACAGGGACAATGGCACTGGGGCACTGGGAATGGCATGGGGACAATGGCACTGGGGGACCAGGGACAATGGCACTGGGGACAATGGCACTGGGGCACTGGGGATGGTATGGGGATAATGGTACAAGGACAATGGCACTGGGGCACCAGGGATGGCACGGGGACAATGGCAATGGGGACAATGGCACCATCGACAGTGGCACTGGGGCACTGGGAATGGCACGGGGATAATGGCACCAGGGACAATGGCACTGGGGGACCAGGGATGGCATGGGGACGGTGGCACTGGGGAACTGGGGATGGCTCGGAGACAATGGCACTGGGGACAATGGCACTGGGGATGACACTGGGGACAATGGCACCAGGGACAATGGCACTGGGGCACTGGGGATGGCATGGGGACAATTGACTGGGGCACGGGGGACAGTTGACTGGGGAACTGGAGATGGCACTGGGGTCAATGGACCAGGGCACTGGGGCACCAGTGATGGAACTGGGCTGGAGACAACGAAGCAGGGCACCGGGGACAATGGCACTTGGGGACAGTGGCACTGGGGCACCAGTGATGGAACTGGGCTGGGGTCAAGGAACCAGGGCACTGGGGACAATGGTACTTGGGGACAGTGGCACTTGGGGACACCGGGGCCGCGCGCACCGGGGTTGTCGACGCCGGTCTGGATGACGTCGTCCAGCGTGAAGCCGCTGGGGGTCTCCTTGTCGCGCAGGCGCTGGTAGAGGGCGGGGGTCAGCACCTTGGCCATGTGGTTGTTGTGCTTGGAGAGGTCGGGGAACTCCTCCTCGGCCGAGAACTTCAGCTTGTGCTTGTTGTGGGTGTTGCTGAACGGCATGGCGGCGGGCTGCGGGACATGGCGTGACACGGGGTGACATGGTGTGATATGGTGTGACATGGGGTGACACGGCATGTGGGGGTGACACGGCGTGAGATGGGGTGACTCGGCGTGACACGGCATGACATGGGGTGATATGGTGTGATGTAGCGTGACATGGCGTGACATGGAGTGATATGGTGTGACATGGCATGACACGGCGTGACATGGGGTGACATGGCGTGACACGGGGTGAGGGGGGTGACATGGGGTGACACAGCATGTGGGGGTGACAGCGTGACATGGCGTGACATGGGGTGACATGGTGTGACATGGCGTGACATGGCGTGACATGGGCTGACACGGCATGACATGGAGTGGGGGGGGGTGACATGGGGTGACACGGCATGTGGGGGTGACACGGCGTGAGTTGGGGTGACACGGTGTGACATGGCGTGACATGGAGTGATATGGTGTGACATGGCATGACACAGCATGACATGGTGTGACAGGGCATGACATGGTGTGATATGGGGTGACAGAGCATGAGGGGGGTGACACGGCATGACATGGTGTGATGTGATGTGACATGGCATGACATGGCATGTGGGGGTGACACGGTGTGACATGGCATGACATGGCATGTGGGGGGGGTGACACAGTGTGACATGGGGTGACGTGGTGTGACACGGCGTGACATGGCACGATATGGTGTGAGGGGGATGACAGTGTGACGTGGTGTGACATAGCATGACATGAGGTGACATGGTGTGACAGGGGACACAGCATGACAGGGGACATGGTGTGACATGGTGTGACATGGCGTGACATGGCATGAGAGGGGGTGACATGGTGTGACATGGCATGACATGATGTGACATGGGATATGGTGTGACATGGGACACTATGACACGGGACATGGCATGACACAGAGTGACACGGGGCATGGTTTGACATGGGACACGGCGTGACAGGGTGACATGGGACACAGCATGACATGGGACATGGCGTGACACAGGGTGGTTCGACATGGGTGACAGGCGGCATGGCACGACACAGAGCATGGGGTGACACAGGGCATGTCGTGACATGGGGCATGTCATGACATGGGACACAGAGCAGGATGTGGCACAGCCACCAGTACAGCCCTGGCTCCGGGCATGGCACAACATTGGGCACAGCATGACATGGGGCATATCGTGACATGGGGCATATCGTGACACGGGGCATATCGTGACATGGGGCACAGGACAGGGTATGGCAGGGCCACCAGGACAGCCTGGGCACAGCAGTTATGGGGACACGTCGTGACACGGGGCATGTCATGTCATGACACAGGGCATGTCACGATAGGGGGCACATCGTCACACAGGGAGGGTCACAGCCACCAGGACAGCCTGGGCACTGCAGTCGGGGGGCGTGTCGCGACACGGGACATGTCGCAACATGGGGTATGTCGCGACATGGGGCACATCACGACATGGGGCATGTCGCGACACGGGGCACGTCGCAACCACCCAATCAGCCCAGGAACAGGGGCTGGGCACATGGGGGTGGGACACGGAGGGGGGGGGGCGTGGCCACGATATGGGCGTGGTCCCCAGGGGGAGGGGCCACGGTGGGCGGGGCTCTTGTGGGCGGGGCTATGGGGAGGGGGCGTGGCCGGGCCAGATTTGGCCGGGGCTGCGCGGGGGCTTTTTATAGCCCGGGGCTGGGGGGGGGGGGGGGCAACAACGGGGCACCGGGGGGGGGGGGGGGAAAAGGTCCCGGTCCCGGGGTCGGTCCCGGGGGGTTCCCAGCGGGGGGGGGCTCACCTGGGGGGGTTCCCACCGAGGGGGGGGTTTCCACCGGGGGGGGGTCTCACCCGGTTCCCGTTAACCGGGGGGGGTCCGGTTGGCACCGGGGGGGGGTCCCACGGGGGGGGGGGTTCCCAACGAGGGGGGGGTCTCACCGCAGGGGGGGGGTCTCACCCGGTTCCCGTTAACCCAGGGGGGGTCCGGTTGGCACCGGGGGGGGGGGGGTCCCACCGGGGGGGTCCGGTGCTGCCGGGACCGGGGGGTGGGGGGGGGCGTGGGGGGGGGGCTCGGGGCTTACCTGGGGGGCGCGGAGCGGAGCGGGCGGAGCGGCACCGGCGGGGGCTGGCGGCGAGCACCGGGGCCGCCCCCGGCCTTTATCGCCCCCGGGCCCCCCCCGGGCCCGCCCCCGCCCCGCCCGGCCACGGGGGGCCCGAGGGCACCGAGGGGGGACCGGGGGGGGGGGACCGAACCGGGGGGGACCGGGGGGGCTCAGAGCAGGGCAGGGGAATTGGGGGGGGGGTCACCGGGACCGAGACCAGGGATATGGGGGGGGGGGCACCGGGACCGGGACCGGGCTGGGTCCGGTGGAACCGAGGGGGGGCCGGGCGCTGCCGGGAGCGGGGAGACCCCTCTGGGACCCCCCCCCCCGGGATCCGCCCCCGGTGTCGGGTGGTCGCTGGGCTCCGGGCCCGGCACCTGCCGGCCCCGGTATGCGCGGCCCGGCCCCGGTGCACGGCCTGCGGGGGCACGGGGCACGCTTGCACACCCGCCCCCCCGGTTGCACGCTGCACAGTGCACGGTTGCACACCAAATATTTGCACGGTTGCACGGTTGCACGGGGCACACCCCGTGGGTGCACGCTGCACGGTTGCACACCACGCACTTGCACGGTGCATGGTGCAAAGTGCACGTTTGCACGCTGCATGGTTGCACACCCCATGGTTGCACGGTGCACATTGCACGGTTGCACACCATGCAGTTGCATGGTGCATGGGTACACGCTGCACAGTGCATGTTTGCACACTACCTGGTTGCACACCACACGGTTGCACGGTGCACAGTGCACGGTTGCACACCACATGGTTGCACGGTGCATGGGTGCACGGTGAACATTTGCACACCGCATGGTTGCACACCACATGGTTGCACGGTGCACAGTGCACATTTGCACACCGCATGGTTGCACAGTGCATGGTTGCACAGTGCACGGTGCACGTTTGCACACCACATGGTTGCATGGTGCACATTGCACAGTTGCACACCACACAGTTGCACAGTGCACAATCACAGTCCATGGTTGCACGGTGCACGTTTGCACACTACACAACTCCCAGTGCATGGCTGCTCAGCACACAGCCACACCATGCACATCGCACACTTGCACACCACACAGTCACACTGTCCACAATTGCATGGTGCACACCACATGTTTGCACACTACACGGTTGCATGGTGCACAGTTGCTCAGCATACAGCTGCAGGGTGCACGATGCATGGTTGCACACCATAGTTGTACAGCACACAGCTGCATGGTTGCACACCATATGGTTGCACACTGCATGGCTGCACACTGCATGGCTGCACGGTGCACGCTCACACAGGGCACGCTGCATGCTTGCACGCTGCATGGGGCAGGTTGCATGCTGCATGGAGCACGTTGCACGCTGCATGTTGCATGGGCCAGGTTGCACGTTGCACGGGACGGGTTGCACATTGCACACTTCTCGTTGCACACCAGCACCGTGCACCCCTGGGGGGCACCCAGCACCCCACGGGCTGCAGGGGGTGGCCCTGGGTGGGTGCTGCGGGCGCTGGGTGACCTTGATGGGTGACAGCCACCACGGCTCCAGTTATGCTCCCACAGGGCCTGTACTGGGAGCACTGGGAGCACTGGGAGCCAAGCAGGGAGGGAGCAAACCCCAGGCTCAGGCAGCGTGGGCAAAGGGTGACAGGGGACAAAGGGACACTGGGGGGGGGGGGGCACATACTGGAGTACCCCCACGGGTGACACCGGCCCCATGCAGGGGGGGGTGCCTGTGGGGGGGCGCACCCAAGCCCCCAGCCCCACGTGGGGGGGGGGGTGCTGGGGGGTGGGGGAGGGCACCCGGGGGGGGGGGGGGGGGGGGGCTGCGTCCCTGCGCCCTGACCCCGTCGAGGATCCGCTGGATCAGGGCAATTCAAGCCGGGGGGGTGGGGGGGGCGGCTCCGAGCCCCCCCCTCACGCCCGGTATTTTTAGGCCGGGTTGGGTTTCGCGGCCGGATCCGGTGTCAGCGTTGGGGACCCCAATGGGGGGCACGGGAAGGGCGGCGAGGACTGGAGGGGGGGGGCACCCATGGGTGGGGAAGGGGGTGGCATTGGGAACCCCCCCCCCGCACCCCAAAACGGTGGGGGGTGTCCCCATGGGGAAACTGAGGCACGGAGCGGGGAGGGGGACCCCAATTGCTAGGAGGGGTCCCACACCTGTGGGGTGCCCCATAGGGTGCCTCCCCCCCCCACCCATGGGTGCCCCGTTAACAGGGTGCTGCTGGCACAAGGGGGTGCCCATGGGGGGACCCTGGGGACATGGGGACAATGGGGCCCTGGGGACATGGGGTGCCAGGGACAGGGGGACAATGGGGACACTGGGACAATAGGATTGTGGGGACATGGGGTGCCAGGGACAAGGGGACAACGGGGACACTGGGGACAATAGGGCCCTGGGGATATGGGGAGACTGGGACCCTGGGGAGCCAAGGAAATGGGGTGCCAGGGACATGGGGACCTTGGGGACATGGGGTGCTGGGGACCTTGGGGACAATAAGGACCCTGGGGACACAGGGACCCTGGGTGCCAGCAACATGGGGACAATGGGACCCAGGCTGTGGGTGCTGGGGGGGCACTTTTGGGGCTGGGGGGGCCATGTGCCTGCTCCCACCCATCTCCCCCCTGCAGCAGGGGCACCACAGCCCCCCCCCCCAAAAAAAAAAAAGGGGGGAGCACAGGGGGACAGAGACACGGGGTGGGGGGCGGGGGTCCCGCCTGCAGCTGCTTTATTTTGGGAACGTCTGGGGGGGTTGGGGGGGGGGTGGGTCCCAATGTGCGGCTCCAGCAGGACTGAGGGGGGTCCAGGTCCTGCTCTGTGTAACGGGGGGGCTCCAGACCCCACCCCAAATATATGGGGGGGGGGGTCCAGGTCCTGCTCCATGTAACCGGGGGGGCTCCAGACCCCACCCCAAATACAGGGGGGGGGCTCCAGATCCTAGTCCATGTGATCGGGGGGAGGTGTCCAGATCCCAATCCAAGTTGGGGGGGGGGGATCCAGATCCCCCTCCCTGTGCTCGGGGGTGGGGGGGGGGGCTCCACCCCCCACCCCAAACACACGGGGGGGGGGACCTGGGCCCCGCTCCGCCCCCACAGGGGGGGATCTCCGTCCCCTTCCCGCTGCTGGGGGCTCTCCCGATCCCTTTCCACGCACACAGTGGTGGTCTGGGGGGGTCCGGGGGGGGCAAATCTTGCTCCGAGTGTGTGGTGGGGGGGTCGCCGCCCCCCCCAGCCTCAAGCCTGCTGGGCGATCTGCTCGATCCTCTGCAGAACCTCCTCCGACTGCAGCTGCTCCAGCGTCAGCAGCGACAGCCCCAGCTGGTCCTCCTACCCCGGGGGGTGACATGAGAGGGGCTTGCGGGGGGGGGGGGTCAAAAAAAAAACCCAAAAAATCAATAAAAAGGGTCCTCACCTTGTGGAAGGGCTGGGCCATCTGCCTCAGGAAGAATTTGGCCACTTGCACCGCCTCGTCCACCGTCAGGTTGAGGTTGGCGTCGGAGATGTGCTCCTGGATCCACCGCGGCAGCTTGCCCCTCTTGTCCGCCCGGGCGAAACGCTGCGCCAAGGGGGGGGTCACGAGAAGGAATTTAGTGTTTTTTTATATTTTTAACCCCCCCCCGGCAGCTGGCACCCACCTTATCGGCGAAAACCATGAGGCCGTAGTCGGGTTTTGCCGCGCAGAGCCCGGCCGACGCACTGGGCGGCGTGGCGCATGGCGTCGAAGGTGAGGAAATCGTTCTCCCGGATCTGGAATTGGTCCCGCAGGTACTCCAGGCGTGCCTGGGGGCGGGGGGGGGACATAAAGATTTTTAGGGGGTCGTGGGGGGGCTGCTCTGTCAGTGGGGTGCCCCTCTGGGGTCTTGCGGTGTCCCCCCTAGGGGTCTGCTGCAGCCCATGAGGTGTGCGCTGCTGTGCCCCACTGTGTTCCCCGGGTGCCTGGTGGGGTCCCTGGGGGTCCTGGGGGTCCCCAGGGTGCCCCATTGTGTCCCCTGGGTGCCCTTTGGGGTCCCAGGGGGGTCCTGGTGGTCCCCAAGTTGCTCCCTTGTGTCCCATGGGTGCCCTTTGGGGTCCCTGGGAGTCCCCCATTGTGTCCCCTGGGTGCCAACTGGGGTCTTAGGGGGGTCCTGGTGGTCCCCAAGTTGCTCCCTTGTGTCCCATGGGTGCCCTTTGGGGTCCCTGGGGGTCCCCCATTGTGTCCCCTGGGTGCCCACTGGGGTCTCAGGGGGGGCCTGGTGGTCCCCAGGGTGCCCCACCATGTGCCATGGGTGCCCGTTGGGGTCTCAGAGGGGTCCTGGTGGTCCCCCACTGGGTCCCCTGGGTGTTTGGTGGGGTCCCAAGGGGGTCTTTGTGGTCCCCAGGGTGCCCCACCGTGTCCCATGGGTGCCCTTTGAGGTCCCAGAGGAGTCCTGGTGGTCCCCCACTGGGTCCCATGGGTGCCTGGTGGGGTCCCAGGGGGGTCCTGGTGGTCCCCAAGGTGCTCCCTTGTATCCCATGGGTGCCCTTTGGGGTCCCAAGGGGGTCCTGGTGGTCCCCAGGGTGCCCCACTGTGTCCCATGGGTGCCCCCCTGTGGCACCAGCACGTCCTGCAGGTCCCCAGGGTGCCCCCCGGTGTCCCATGGGTGCCCGGTGGGGTCCCAGGGGGGTCCTGGTGGTCCCCAGGGTGTCCCATTGTGTCCCATGGGTGCCCGCTGGGATCCCAAGGGGGTCCTGGTGGTCCCCAAGCTGCCCCACCATGTCCCAAGGGTGCCTGGTGGGGTCCCAGGAGGGTCCTGGTGGTCCCCAAGGTGTCCCATGGGTGCCCCCCTGTGGCACCAGCACATCCCACCAGTCCCCAGAGTGCCCCATTGTGTCCCATGGGTGCCCGGTGGGGTCCCAGGGGGTCCTGGTGGTCCCCAGGGTGCCCCATTGTGTCCCATGGGTGCCTGGTGGGGTCCCAGTGGTCCCCAGGGTGTCCCATATGTGCCCCCCTTTGGCACCAGCACATCCCACCAGTCCCCAAAGTGCCCCATTGTGTCCCATGGGTGCCCATTGGGGTCCCAGAAGGGTCCTGGTGGTCCCCAGGGTGCCCCCCGGTGTCACCGGGGGGGCCCCCCACTGTCCCCCCGCTGTCCCCGCGCCCCTCACCTTCAGGATGCGGCTCTGGGTGTAGACGTAGGGCACCCCGAACATGACCACGGCCCTCCCGTAGTGGTGCACTGCGGGGGGGGGGACACACGGTGACATCGGGGACACCGGGGGGGGGAGCCACGTCCCCGTCCCCCCCCCCATGTCCCCCTCCCTGTCCTTGCCCCCGTCCCTCACCGAAGTCGATGCCCTCCGACACCTTGCCCCGGGCCACCGAGAGCAGGATGGCACCGCGGCCGTTCTCGCAGGCCTGCCAAAAAACAGCGCCGGGTCACCCCCCTGGGGACAGCACCCAGGGGACACCAGGGGACACCAGGGGATGGGGACGGTCCCAAGAGGACAGGGACACCCCCCAGGGGACCCCAGGGGATGGGGACAGACACCAGGGAAGGGGACAGCCCGAAGGGGATGGGGATGGCCACCAGGGGACCCCAGGGGACAAGGAGAGCCCCCAGGGGACCCCAGGGGATGGGGACAGCCCCAAGGGGACCCCAAGGAATGGGGACAGCCCCAAGGGGACCCCAGGGGATGGGGAGAGCCCCCAGGGGACCCCAGGGGATGGGAACAGCCCCCAGAGAATGGGGACACGCCCCAGGGGACGGGGACAGCACCCAGGGGGACACCAGGGGACCCCAGGGGATGGGGACAATCCCGAGAGGACAGGGACACCCCCCAGGGGATGGGGAGAGCCCCCAGGGGACCCCAGGGGATGGGGACAGTCCCGAGAGGACAGGGACAGCCCCCAGGGCATGGGGAGAGCCCCCAGGGGACAGGGATGGCCCCCAGGGGACCCCAGGGGATGGGGACAGCCCCAAGGGGACCCCAAGGAATGGGGACAGCCCCAAGGAGACCCTAGGGGATGGGGACAGCCCCCAGGGGACCCCAGGGGACAGGGACAAACCCAAGGAAATGGAGACAGCCCCCAGGGGACGGGATGGCTCCCAGGGGACCCCAGGGGATGGGGACAACCACTGGGAATGGGGACAGCCCCCAAGGGACCCCAGGGGACAGGGACAGCCCCAAGGGGACCCCAAAGGACAGGGATAGCCTCCAGGGGATGAGGATGGCCACTGGGAATGGGGACAGCCCCCAGGGGACAGGGACAGCCCCCAAGGGACCCCAAGGGACAGGGGACGCCAGGGGATGGGGACAGCCCCCAGGGGACCCCAAGGGATGGGGATGGACCCCATGGAATGGGGACAGCCCCAAGGGGATGGGGACAGCCTCAAGGGGACCCCAGGGGATGGGGACAGCCACTGGGAATGGGGACAGCCCCCAAGGGACCTCAGGGGATGGGGACAGCCCCAGGGGACAGGGACAACCCCGAGGGGACCCCAGGGGACAGGGAGAGCCCTAGGGGATGGGGACAGCCCCAAGGGATGGGGACAGCCCCAATGGGACCCCAGGGGACCCCAAGGAAGGGGACAGCCCCGAGGGGACCCCAGGGGACGGGGACAACCCCAAGGGGACCCCAGGGGACCCCAGGGGACGGGACCAGCCACCTCCTGGTACTTCTCCAGGGCCATACTGGTCTCGGCCCCGTCCTGCGTCTCGATGAAGATGAGCTTGTTCCGCTGGATGTTCTCCAGGATGCCCTGGGGGGGTGACAAAGGGGACACAAAGGGGACACAAAGGGGACAGCGTGAGCGGGGCGGGGACCACCCAAAGACCCTTTTTGGGGACGGTTTTGGGGTCGCCTACCTGCTCGTACCAGGAGGCCACGATGTTCTCCATGTACTGGTAGCTGGTGAAGAAGGCGACGAGGCCGTCGGGGACCACGGCCGACAGCTCCAGCAGCAGGTTCCCGTAGTTGCGGATCACGGCTGAGCCACGGGGTCACTCGGGGGGCCCCAAAAGACCCCAAAAGACCCCAAATAGCCCCCCCTGACCCGTAACCCAGTCCCTGTACCCGCTTTGGAAGGTGGAACGGTGTCCCTGTCCCGCTCTGTGCTGTAGGATGGTGTTTCTGGTGTCCTTGATCCCATAACACTGTCCCTGTCCCTCCCCGATCCCATGTCCCTGTCCCTATAACCACATCCTGTCCTCCCTGATCCCATAACCCTGTCCCTGTCCCTATAACCGTGTCCCTGTCCTCTCCCTGTGCCCTAAAACCATGTCCCCTGTCCCCTCCTTAATCCCATAACCACGTCCCTGTCCCTATAACCATGTCCCTGTCCCCTCCCTAATCCCATAACCGTGTTCCTGTCCCTATAACCCTGTCCCTGTCCTCTCTGATCCTATAACCCTGTCCCTGTCCCCTATAACCGTATCCCTGTCCTCTCCCTGTGCCCTATAACCACATCCCTGTCCTCTCCCTAATCCCATAACCCTGTCCCTGTCCCTTTAACCATGTCCCTGTCCCCTCCCGATCCCATAACCATGTCTCCGTCCCTCCCTAATCCCATAACCGTGTCCCTGTCCCTATAACCCATGTCCCCATCCTCTCTGATCCCATAACCACATCCCTGTCCCTATAACCATGTCCCTGTCCCTCCCTGATCCATAACCGTGTCCCTGTCCCCTCCCTGATCCCATAACCGTGTCCCTGTCCCTATAACCATGTCCCTGTCCCCTCCCTGGTCCCATAACCCTGTCCCTGTCCCTATAACCATGCCCCTGTCCCCTCCCTGATCCCATAACTGTGTCCCTGTCCCTATAACCATGTCCCTGTCCCCTCCCTGATCCCATAACCGTGTCCCTGTCCCCTTCCTGATCCCATGACCCTGTCTCTGTCCCCTCTCTGATCCCTTAACCCTGTCCTGATCCCATAACCCTGTCCCTGTCCCTATAACCATGTCCCTGTGTCCCCCCAGCCCTATAACCACGTCCCTGTCCCAGTGTCCCTGCTCCCCCCATGGTGTCCCTGTCCCTTCATCCCCATCCCTGTCCCCCCCCAATGTCCCTGTCCCCCCCTGTGTCCCTGTCCCCCCCCCGATGTCCCTTTGTCCCCATCCCCATCCCTGTCCCCCCCCAATGTCCCTGTCCCCCCCCCAGTGTCCCTGTCAACCCCCGGTGTCCCCATCCCCACACCCCATGTCCCTGTCCCCTCATCCCCATCCCTATCCCCCCCTTGGTGTCCCTGTCCCCCCCAGGTGTCCCTGTCCCCCCCGATGTCCCTGTCCCTTTGTCCCCAGACCCAACCCTGCCCCCCCCCGGTGTCCCTGCCCCCCCCCGTGTCCCCGTCCCCCCCAGGTGTCCCTGCCCCCCCCCGGTGTCCCTGTCCCCTCATCCCCATCCCCATCTCCATCCCCCCCTCGTGTCCCTGCCCCCCCCAGGATGTCCCTGCCCCCCCCAGGTGTCCCTGTCCCCCCCCCGGTGTCCCTGCCCCCCCCCCAATGTCCCCTGTCCCCCCCCGTGTCCCCGTCCCCTACCGATGTCCTCTCTGGTCTCGAACTTGGAGCTGATGGCCACCTGGTCATTGCCCCGGCCCACAATCTGGGGGGGGGACACAAGGTGACAATCAGGTCCCCGACCCCCCCCAAATGTTCCCCCCCCAGCCGTGTCCCCCCCCCCCCCCACTCACCATGGGGCACAGGCAGGTCCGCGCCAGCGTCATGGTGAAGGTCGCCATGGTAACGGGGCGAAAATCCAGGATTTTGGGGTAAATGTCCAGGGGGGACAGGGTCTGGGGGGAGAGGGGGGGGGAGGGAAAAAAAGGGGGGGGGGGTCAGATCTGGTGGGTCCCACGGGGAGGGGGGGATGTAGAGGGAATGGGGGGGGTGAGGGGGGGATGTGGGGGGCGCTGATATGGGGGGGACATGGGGTCATAGGGGGGACATGGGGGGGGCATGGGGATGTGGGGGGGGCATGGGGTCATGGGGGGACATGGGGGGGTCCTGGGGGGGGCGGTGGGGGACGTGGGGACATGGGGGGGGCACAGGGTCATGGGGGGGGGACATGGGGGGTCATGGGGAGGACATGGGGGGGTCCTGGGGGGGCGGTGGGGGACGTGGGGACATGGGGGGGGCACGGGGTCATGGGGGGGGGACATGGGGGGTCATGGGGAGGACGTGGGGGGGTCCTGGGGGGGCAGCAGGGGATGTGGGGATATAGGGGGGGGCATGGGGGGGTCATGGGGGAAAATGGGGGGGGTCCTGGGGACATGGGGGGGGCCATGGGGGGGGACATGGGGTCATGATAGGGACATGGGGGGGACATGGGGGGGGCCATGGGGGGGGCATGGCGTCATGGGGGGTCCTGGGGGGGCATGGGAGGACATGGGGGGGGGTCCTGGGGGTCATGACAGGGTCATGGGGGGGACACAGGTGGGAAACGGTGATGGGGGGGGACACGGGGGGGGACATGGGGACAGGGGGGGACACGGGGGAGACATGGGGGGGTCCCGGGGGGGGCAGACACTGACCCCCGAGGTGATGATGACGGACTGGAAGCGCTCGAAGACGGGTTTGATGGCGATGGAGGCGTCCATGCAGCTGTGGGGGGGGGGGGCGGGGGGGGGCACACAGGTGACACCAGTGCCCCCCCCCCCAAAATTCCGTGCCCCCCCCCCCCAAGTCTCTGCCCCCCTGCCCCCAGCATTGGGGCAGGACCTCCCCATAGCCCCCCATGACCCCCCCCAGCACCCTCCCATGACCCCCCAGCCCCCCTGTGGCCCCCCCAAAAAAAAAACTGTGCCCCCCCCCAAACCTCCCTGTGCCCCCCCAGCCCCTTTTTCCCCCCCAAAAAAAAAGTGTCCCCCCAAAAAAGCCCTGTAATTCCCCCAAAAAAACCCTGGACCCCCCCCAAAAAAAAACCCTGTGCCCCCCCCAAACCTTTTGTGCCCCCCCCCAGCCATTTTTCCCCACCCCGTGCCCCCCCCAGCCCCTTCCCCCCCCCCCCCGTGCCCCACCTGAAGTGCAGGATGGGGTTGGAGATGGTGGGGGTCCTGTCATCGAAGGGCTCGATGATGATGGTGAAGCCTGGAAAAAAAGGGGGGGGGGCATAAATATGCGGGGGGGGGCACTCATAAATTGGGGGGGGGCACCCACACCACACAACCCCCCCCCCACGTCGCCCATCCCCACCCCAACCTCCCCATCCCCGCACCCCAACGCCCGATCCGGCGCCGATTAAAGAGGGAAGGGGGCAAATAAAAAGGCCGGGGGGGGGCGCAAAGGGGTGGTGCCCCCCCCCCACGCCCCGAGAGCCCCCCCCCGGGAAAAAACGGACCCTTGGAGTAGGTGCTGACGAGGGTGGCGAAGTTGGAGACCAGGGTGATGGCGGAGAAGTCGGCCACGTCGGCGATCTCCAGCGTGCGCAGCAGCGAGCGCAGGCGCTCGGCGCAGAACCTGGGAGGGGGGCACAAGGGGGGGGGACACACGTCACTCCTGGGGGGGTGATGGCACCCCTGGGGGGGTGATGGCACTCGTGGGGGGGTGATGGCACTCGTGGGGGGGGGCGTGATGGCACCCACGGGGGGGGAAATGCCCTGGGGAGGGTGAGCTGGAGGGGATGTGGTGTGTTGGGGGGGGACGTGGTGACATGGGGGGGGGCACAATGGCACCTGGGGGGGTGATGTGACTTGTGGGGGGGGTGATGGCACCCCTGGGGGGGTGATGGCACTCGTGGGGGGGTGATGGCACTCGTGGGGGGGGCGTGATGGCACCCACGGGGGGGGAAATGCTCTGGGGAGGGAGAGCTGGAGGGGATGTGGTGTGTTGGGGGGGGACGTGGTGACATGGGGGGGGCACGATGGCACCTGGGGGTGTGATGTCACTCGTGGGGGGGTGATGGCACCCCTGGGGGGGGTGATGGCACTCATGGGGGGGTCATGGCACTTGTGGGGGGGGGTGATGGCACCCACGGGGGGGGGAAATGCTCTGGGGAAGAGGGGGGGGGAGCTGGAGGGGATGTGGTGTGTTGGGGGGGGATGTGGTGACATGGGGGGGGCACGATGGCACCTGGGGGGGTGATGTGACTTGTGGGGGGGGTGATGGCACCCCTGGGGGGGTGATGGCACTCATGGGGGGGTCATGGCACTTGTGGGGGGGGGGTGATGGCACCCACGGGGGGGGAATGCTCTGGGGAAGAGGGGGGGGGGAGCTGGAGGGGATGTGGTGTGTTGGGGGGGGGATGTGGTGACATGGGGGGGGCACGATGGCACCTGGGGGGTGATTTCACTCGTGGGGGGGGTGATGGCACCCCTGGGAGGGTGATGGCACTCGTGGGGGGGGGCGGTGATGGCACCTGGGTGGGGCAAATGCTCTGGGGAAGAGGGGGGGAGCTGGAGCTGGAGGGATGCGTTGGGGACATGGTGACATGGGGGGGGGGACATGGTGATGTGGGGGGGCTCACATCACCCTGGGGGGGGGGATATTATCACCTGGGGGGGGGTCACAGCATCCCAAAATGGGGGGGGGGGAATATTTTAGGGGGGGTTGAAACACCCCCAAGTGGATCCCAGGCGCCCCCCCAGGAGCCAGCGGCCACCAGGGGGTCGCCGCCTTTTAGGGCACGGAAAGGGGGGGGTGGGGGGCTTTTTTTTTTTTGGGGGGGGGGGCACGGACTCACCGCAGGGGCTTGCGCTCGATGCAGACCTTGTCGTGGAGGTCGCGGAGGAAGGCGGGGGGGCTCTCCTGGACCACACGGGGCCCCCCGCAGGCGCGCTCGCAGGTACGCCACCAGGCGCTTGAGGAAGCCCACGAAGTGCTCGGCGGTGCGGATGCTGCCGGGGACGGCCTCTGGGGGGGGGGCAAAATAAAAAATGGGGGGGGTTGAGAAACTCCGGGGGGGGGGCGTGGGAGTAAAGGGGGGGGCGTGGGGGTAAAGGGGGCGCAGGGAAATGAGAGGAGGGGGGGAGGAAAGGGGGGTGCGCTGAGGGGTTGGGGGGGGGAAAGGGGGGGTATATAGATGAGGGGGGGGGCATAAAAATACCGGGGGGGCACAGAAATAGAAGGGGGGGGTCACAGAAATATGGGGGGGGGCACAGAAATGCAGAGGGAGGAGTG